>NC_069504.1:302205269-302505269 GCF_027579735.1 Bombina bombina | reverse complement strand
GTATTTAGTTTTAAATAGGAATAATTTATTTAATGATAGTAAATTTAGTTTGCTTAATTTAAATTATATTTAAGTTAGGGGGGTGTTAGGGTTAGGGTTAGACTTAGGTTTAGGGGTTAATAACTTTATTATAGTAGCGGCGAGGTTGGGGGCGGCAGATTAGGGGTTAATAATTGTAGGTAGGTGGCGGCGATGTTAGGGAGGGCAGATTAGGGGTTAATAAAATTTATTATAGTGTTTGTGAGGCCGGAGTGTGGCGGTTTAGGGGTTAATACATTTATTATAGTGGCGGCGATGTCCGGTCGGCATATTAGGGGTTACTAAATGTAGGTAGGTTGCAGCGACGTTGGGGGCGGCAGATTAGGGGTTAATAAATATAATATAGGTGTCGGCGATGTTAGGGACAGCAGATTAGGGGTTCATAGGGATAATGTCAGTTGTGGCGGTGTCCGGAGCGGCAGATTAGGGGTTAATAATAAAATGCAGGTGTCAGCGATAGCGGGGGGTGGAAGATTAGGGGTTAATAAGTGTAAGGTTAGGGGTGTTTAGACTCGAGGTTCATGTTAGGGTGTTAGGTGTAGACTTAGAGAGTGTTTCCCCATAGGAAACAATGGGGCTGCGTTAGGAGCTGAACGCTGCTTTTTTGCAGGTGTTAGGTTTTTTGCAGCCAGCTCAGCCCCATTGTTTCCTATGGGGATATCGTGCACAAGCACGTTTTTCCAGCTTACCACTACCGTAAACAACGCTGGTATTGAGGGTTGAAGTGGAGCTAAATTATGCTCAACGCTCCCTTTTCTGAGGCTAACGCAGCCATTCAGACAACTCGTAATACCAGCGTTGTCTTAAGGGTGCGATGGAAAAAAAGCCTTGTTAGCACCGCGGGTCTTTACCGACAAAACTCTAAATCTAGGCGCAAGCTTGCAGTGCATCGATTTTTGGTAGTAAGCTGTGGATATTACAGTGCACAAAGGAGAGGCCTTTTTTAGCTGGAAGGCTAGGAATGGGATTTGTTGCTGGACCAGGGTTAGACTCTACATCATTTGCAAGGGCAAGTAACATAAGGAATAGGAATTTGGAAATAATTTTTATTTGGCCATATAGTGAATGTGATACATTATAATTTTGTGAGGTGGGGGTAGGAGGGTTATTTTTAATAACCCTCCACCAGCACTCAGCAGATAAGTTACAGCAACAGAGCAGGCCATCGTGTATGATAATGTGTTTTCCAGTTTGAGGTGTGTGTTTATGGCGGTAATGATAGGAACAAAATTGGAGTGAGAAAAGAGTTATCATGAATAACAGTATGGTAATATTTGGATTCATGTTAGTGGTATGAGGTGTGTAGATGGAAAGAAAAAAAAAAGTAAATACTATTGATGTGTGATATGTAGCTATTTGTAGGAAGAGAGGGTATGTATTCTATAGGGTTAAGTAAGAGTAAGGATGTGTTGATCAGTGTTTGCACCTGTCATTTAAGGAGAATGAAAGTAGTGTGGGAGACTATCTATTAATGAAGAAATGAGCCTGGGGTGGGAGGGAAACTATCTTCCATAGGCTACCTGTTTGCATAGCAGTGGAACAGCTGAGATTATATGCTTTAAAATCAGGCTGAAGGACCAATCTGAGTAGCGTCAGATTGGTCTGCAAAAGTTTAAAGGAATGGGGAGGGTATGTCTATGGATATTTGCGCTCTCTTTTTGGCCTCCCAGGACAGACTCGTAACACCGGCGCTATGGAAGTCCCATAGAAAAAAGACTTTACGAAGTTCACGTAAGTTGTTTTGTGGTAAGGCCAAAAAAGTGTGCGGTGACCTTAAACCTGCAAGACTCGTAATACCAGCGGGCGTAAAAAAAGCAGTGTTAGAACCTCTTAACGCTGCTTTCTTACCCTAACGCACAACTCGTAATCTAGCCGCATGTTAGGTAAGCAGCACAAAATTGCTAACAACTAGTGCTTTCATATAAATCATAAGTCATAAGCACATACCACATGTTTTATTTAAGTCACAAGCACATAATGTTCTTAATGCAGCATGAAAGGAAAAGCATGTTGTATGAATCTGCAATATATGTTATACACTTGATCTCTGATAAGGCTTAAAAATCCCAGCACTAAGATAGAAATCATGCAGCTCCTTGATTAAAAAGCAAGTTGAACATGCATATCTCCAGAGCAAAGTGGAGGATCAGGTCACGTGACCCGCCAACGGGGAAAATGTGCCACATATTATTAAAGTGTGCTTCTAAATCCCCTGCAACAACAAAATCTGAGACAATTTACGTAGTAAACCCTGTAAATTAAGGCAGGCGTCACTAATTAAGGCTGACGTTAGAGGAAGGGACTGTTTGGTGTCCCGAAACGTCACTAATAAAAATCTTTATTACACAGATGGCTAAAGTCCAGCGAGTGCTTATTCAATTGTTGAAACTGTGGACATTTTTCTAAAGCACCCTGGCAGTTGATGACAGATGGTGAGAGTGCACACACCTACAAACCAAGTATCTATATATATATATATTTTAATCTTTAAAAAAGAACCTCTCCGCTATAGTGTATAAACGGAAGTGAGGTCACGTGTCCCGCCAAACAAACAGAGTCCAGAAAGAAAGAAAGCGCTTCTCCCTGCTTCACCATAAATGTAATGGTGAAATCTACAAAATTACAGATATTAGCAAAGCGCAACTACAAGATGCTTAAAACTAAAATCTCAGAAAGTCAGCTGTCGCATAGCCCTCAGACGACTCAGCAACAACTGAGTCTTTGCAGCATTCAAGAGTTGCGAAGCAAACTCTACTGTAATGGTCAGACTTACTTAGTGACACTGACCCAGCAAAGTATAACACAGAGATTGACTAGCCCCTGTCATCTAAACAGAGCAATATCGTCTCCAATCTAACATACAGCCCATAACCGATAAAACAAGGGAAATGTCAGAGTATATGATTATTATGATGAATATTACATATGTGTACATATATATGTATATGTATATATATATGTATATTTTATACACTGTATATGTTAGATGAGACCTCAGGATTAATTGAACATGAGTTGTTTAACACCACAGGGGGTCCCAACCCCCTTACCAGATGGGTTAGCTGGATGAATACACATTTATCAGGATTGAAAATCAGCATAGCTTTTGAAGTACCACCTCCTATGGTGTAAAACACACAAACATTTTTTTTTCCTACTCATTTGACTATATATGCAGAGTTTTATAACTCCCAAAACATTTGGTGAGAGAAAAGAATGTGTTCAAGGACCCCTCTGGAATTTCTCACCTAAGTTTTGTGATTTCAAAGTGTTGCAAATACACAGCTAGGGGGAAGGTGACACAGATAGAGTTGGATGCATTTTGCAAGGGGAACAATGCCAGTTTTCCATGTATGTTTGGAATGATTCATGATATATATATATTAAAATTAAGCACATTGTATTAGGTGGATGATTGCTGCAGGGGATATTTATATAGGAAATAAATTCAGAATTAGTATAGATTGAATGACCATTTTGGTAATCCCTTATTTGAAGTGCATATATATATATATATATATATATATATATATATATATATGTTTTGAAAACATAAAAGATCTTACTTAGCCTCTGTGTGTTTAAGAACATGTATAGATGTTTATGGACCTGAAGAGAAGTGATTATTAACATTTATTTTTATTTCAGATCTACATAGACAGGATTCACTTGGAATACAGTACAATACTGAATTAAAAATAAGCTATTATTCACATATAAATGCCAGGATACCGATAAAATTGTAATGCATTTTAAGCTAATAATTAACAGTATTAAATTGCCTTAATATAATAAAATGTTAATAATATAACATATTTGGTATCAGAATAATCAGAAAATTCATTAAGATATAACTTATCCAAAACAAATATTGTGAATAGTTGTTGCAATAAATTATGATAAAATGAATAACCATTTGATAGAAATACTGATTTAAGTTGATTCAAATGTTGCTATGTATGTTTGTAATGATGCCACCCAGTGTTGCCATGAGAGAACTACAGCCAGAAAGCTTTTTGGCTGTTGGAAATGGGATATTCAGATTATCCAATAGAGGGACAATGTTTCGAAGGGCCACCCATATTTCACACCTATGATTAGACTAATAAGATGATGCAGAAGGAAGGGGACAGAATGGCTGCAAAGTTTGGTAACTGACTGAAATTGTTTTGCGTGGGACACAGTCAAACTACAAAAACAAAGTGGGCCATATTTCTCCTATTCCATTGCAATTACACTTATTTTATATGAGGTGTGAAATTGGATCCGTTGCAAAAATTTGGAAACTGGATTGCTGTTATTTGGGTGATGTATACAAAAGTTTTACTGTAAGATAAGTCATATGTATAGCCTTTACAGTTAATAGATCTAAAGAGCAGATTATATTTTTAAACTGTGTGCCATTGTCCTAGATAGCTCTTAGCCTACCTATTTGTATGCAAGCATTTAAAGTAAACAATTACTATTGCTGAGCCTGGCAGAGTCAAATAAATAAATTGTATTTTAAATTGGTAATCACAGCCTATATATTATATATATTGTTTAAATCTGTATCTGATTTGCTAAGTAAATCATCTGTGCAAGTTCTGATATTGTAAGTTAATTCTGTATTAGGATAAATTGCAGTTAAATAGCAGAATATATACATTATCCTATTGTTGAAAGAGCACAGTTTAGAATTGTATTGCTTGGATGTTAAAGGTTTTAATCCCATTGTGTTAAATAAATAAGGCTAAATTGTGAAGGTATATTTTTCTGGGTTTTGTAAGAAGGATAGCATATCTTAAGAGTTGGTTTTAACGCATATAAATTTTGTTTCATTTCCTTTTATTGCAAATATACGTCAATATGTTTATGGATATTAACTAAATAAAAGAATTCAGATATTTATATTAATTGTATGGTCTAGTAGGTGCATGGTTGATAAGGGTTTCTATTTCTTTGTATTGTGTTTATAACCCTGCCATAAACTTATATATATTATTTGGATAGCACTGCTAAGATTTTCATAAATATACTGACATAATAATTGGAGGCACTTTGCATGAGATTTAATAATATCCATCATAATTGATATAATATATTTGTAAGTAAATAGAAATTATTATAAAAGAGAAAAAAAAAAAAAAAAAAATCATATTTCGATATTAATATTTTGAAGATATAATTTTTTTGAAGGGTTTAAATATTAATTTTCATATTTCGAGATTGACATTAATATCTTGAAATATTATTAAAGATTAATTTTGAAAAATTAATAAAAATATTAATTTTTCATATTTAAAAATTAATCAAAAATATTGATTTTTCATATTTTCAAAGTTAATCAAGAATATTAATTTTTCATATTTCAAAATTAATAATATTTTTTTGAAATATAAAATTTTTCTCTCTTTTTATTGCCAAAAATTGTATTAGCGTTTTAGTTTAACTAAGTACTAAACCAATATAATAATGTCTGTAGCCAGAAGTGACTCATTTAATTCTATACATAGCAATGAAATTGGTCCCATTACAATACCCATTACTAAAGGTCAGGTCCTTAAGAAAGATATCTTAAGTTACATTAAAGGGAAGTTAAATATTGCTGGTGAATTAAATGATTTTGTGGATATGCTTGAAACTAGGGCTAAAAATATTACCGTTAATAATAATATGTGGAATGAGGAGAATGAATTCTTCCAGGAATTATTAATGATTAATCAATGCAAAGATCCCAAAAAGCGAGAAGAACTAATACTAAAATCTTGGCCCCTTTTTATATGCATAATTGACGAAATGTCGTTTTGTGTCACAGACAAACGATTGCAAATACAGGAGCTAGAAAATAGTATTCGTTCCTCGCGCAGACGCGAAGAGGGTTTAAAAATAGCTAACAATAAAATGGATGAATTTGCCCAAAACCTAGCCGCCTTAGATAAGCATAATACAGACTTAATCGCGCAGATACAAGATTTAAATAAACAGCTTGCGCAAAGCCAGAGAGAATTAAGCGATGTAAAAAGGTCATATCACCATAATGAAAACCCCTATATTAGCAATGAGAATAATACAGATAATGCTAACTCCTTTAGCGAACGCGTTAGGGACGAGGTACGAAAATATATAGAACAACATAGACAAATGACCCCTAAAGGGTCAGAAGTAGATTTCCCAAATAGACAATCCCCTCAGGATGTAAATCCAGAGGACAGCTGTAGCGCAGCTGATGCGGGGGAGGGAAACTCTAACAGAGAATCCCAAAATAAGTCTGATAAAGTCTATGATTCCCATAAAATAATCACCTTCGTACAACGCGCAGTACCTATATTCTCCAATAAGGGAACAACATCTGTAATTGATCATTTACAGGCTTTTGAAAATGCGTTAGCTATAATGAATGTTACAAGTGAGAAATTGAAAATTGAATTTCTGCCTTGGGTATTTGACAGTAAGCATCACAAATTCTTTGTTTCACTAAAGGATATGAATATTCATTCCTGGAATGGGGTAAAACAACAATGCAGAAAAGAATTCGGGCAATATCGCACTAAAACTGCCGCGAAAATAGCGGTATATGGTTTAAAGTGTCGTGCAAATCAGAGTCCAGTCGAATTCCTTTCTGTATTGAAAAATGCGTACAGTATGGCTGAAGATAATCCCAGATTTGATGGCTCAGAATTTGTAAATTTATTTTTTGAAGCATTGCCAACACCCATCAAAATCAACTTAGCTAGAGATTTTGATGAGGACTGCTCATTGGAATGGCTGATCAAAGAGAGTACGAAGTTATACTCTATTCAGCAGTCCAGTGAGCAGGGGGTTAAAAAGGAGTCAAAACCCAAAATTGTGGCAGAAACTAGGGTGTCACCTAGCCCCCTCAATTTGGAGTCTAACAAGAGGACTTATGCAGAGGTGGCCAGTCAAAACAGGCCATCTCCACAGAGGTTTAATTCTGCCCCTCCCCCTACACAGGTTGAGGCGCAGGGAGGCTATAACCAAAGTGGGGGACATAATCAGGTGAATAATTACTCACAAAGAGAATACTCACCAAATAATTGGTATCCGCGCAAGGGTAGATACAATAGACGGCGAAGATATTCTCAGGGTAACCAGACACTCCAGGTATATAATGCTCCCCAAAGTACTAATGCTGAACAAGCTGAACCCCAGGGGCAACCACGCCAGAATAGAAATAGTGGCCCTGATTCTGAGGGAACCCAATGGTCCAGGAATCAGTACAATGGGGCACCAAGAGATAGGCCCAGGGGTAGAGGTAACTTGTACAATCAGGTAGATATGCTGTTTACCCAATTAAATCGGTTGAGCGAACAAATCGCTAATATGAGTCAAAAATCTACGGCTCAGCAACCGAACAATACTTTTTTAGGGGTACAGCCAGTGGTCAGCAGTGGACCACAGGCACAGTCATAAATACTGCAGTATCACCTGAAGGGGAGGGGAGAGATATACAAAATGTAGTAATAAATATCAATGATACTAATCATGTTATCTCCCCACAGACCGGAAACGGACAAATTAGCTGTGACAATGAGCGACATCAGCCGGGAAAAATTAACCAAACTTTTCCTCTGCAGTGTTCTCTTAACATTATTTCCACAGATGCAGTACACAAGAACCCAGCTGACCTTGTCATAGGGGAAACAGGTAGGTATGAAATTTCCTCTGCATCGAATGACACAGCAGATCCAGGTAAAACGTGGCGAAGCCCACAGATGTACAAGAATGCAAATTTTATGTGTGAAATGATAGAAACTGCAGGAAGATATTATGTACTAGTTGAGCTGCAAGATTCAGTCTCCAACCCTATCAGGGGATTAATTGACACTGGGTCACAGGCAACTATCTTATCCCACAGGTACTACACACAGCTAAATGAGCTAACAACCCACAAACCCAAAATAAGAGAATTTGACGGTTCTCTAATAGGTGTTGGGGGTGACTCCCTAAAAGTCTACGGTACTGCCTGGTTAAAATTTAAATTGGGGAACAGGGTCATAAGACACCCTGTCATTATAGTGGATCTGCCAACTGATCGTTTAATTATTGGTAGTGATCTCCTGAAACGATTAAGCACCATAATTGATTGCATAAATAATGTAATTTGGTCGCAAGTTAAACGGCCTATCAATTATGAAAAATCTGGTATATCTCACGCCCGACATAGCTGTCACGTGGTGGAAGAGAAACCAGATGCTGTGGAGATTCATTTCAGGAATAACTCTGTACCTGAAATCACTATTCTACAAATAGATGATCAGACTCCTTTTAGTGGCTCTGATGGTAATACTTTTAAAATTTTGCCCGGAAAGATAGCAAATATTTCCCTAGATGGCGATGTATTAACCATATCACTCCACAAGAGGGATCATAAAATCCCTAAGGGGGGAGGCCACGCTCAATACCTCACAGGGATTGAGAGAGTTAAAGAGGATCTATTTATCCCTATACAAGTGCATGACCTTGGTAAAACCAAGTATGCTAAAATAAACTTAAAACAGGAAGCTAGCTATATAAGCGAAGGTTTATTAGCGCAGATAGCTGAACCTAAAGTGATTAAATATCTTTCTCCCCAAGACCACAGTGTCAGCAACCTGGATGACAGGTTTGAAAGCTATAACATCACAGCTAAGTGCTTATTATCTATCTCTATCGGTAATAAGTCAGTGAAGCACCTGTTTTTAGTTTTAAATACTCCCCATAATCAGATATACATTGGCAATGATATCTTACATAGATATGCCATACAAATAGATTTGATTAACTCTTGCCTTTGGAGCAGGTTAAAGGGGGACCCTGAAGTATTTCAGGATGAAAATGCAGCCCTGAAATCAAACCAGCAATTGCCATATGCTGTGAATATGCAGGTATCTAGCGATGTTATAATTCCTGCTGGGGCTGATAAATTTCTGTTACCCTTACAGGTAAAGAGAGGTCAGAAATTAAAAACTTCTGAAACACTGATTTGCCTCTCCCATAGAATACAAAATCTGGGTGTCACAGTAACCTACACTCCTATGGTGAATATTGGAACTATTCCAATACATATTATTGTGCATAACATGACCCCACAGGATATAACCTTATCCAAGGGAACTACCATAGGATATGCACTGGAATCAAGTTATTACACTTTTGGATTCCAGAATAATGTAATTGGGCTAATACCTGAAGGATACCTAACTGAAGAACAATTAATAGAACAATGCTTTGCATCTATGCCAGAGGGTCTATTTAATGTTCAATCTATTTATCCCTTCAGCTCAGAGGAAGGCATCTGTAAAATTGAAGAAGCCTCTCTAGTGTTTGATCAGCCAATCAAACAGCAAGATTACCCCAATACCCAGAGTCATGGGAGCAATGTAAATTATAATCAAGGGGATCTCACCTCTAGGTTGGAAGAAGCCTATGAAATAGGACAGCCTGAAATCTTTCCAGGATTTCAGCAAATAGTCGAAGAGCAAATATCCTTAGCTAATGGCTGTTCCAGCGATGACGAACGCCAACAGCTGCGAGAACTCCTAATGGAATACAAGGATATTTTCGCTAAGGATTCTTATGACTGTGGTACTACAGACTTGCACATTGCAAGAATACAAACAGATCCCGATGCGCCACCTGTATTTGTCAAACAATACAGACTTCCCTTAGCCTCATATGATTCTCTTGCAGAGATCATAAGGAATTTGGAAGAAAGAGGTATTATCAGACAGGTGCACAGCTCTTATAATAACCCTATTCTAGGTGTCCTTAAACCCAATGGACAATGGCGTTTGTGTGCTGACTTAAGACAGCTAAACAAACGAGTATACATGTCTGGCTGGCCTGTACCATACATTGACCAGTGCCTAGCACAAATGCAGGGATCCAAAATATTCACTGCCATTGATTGTGCACAGGGATATTGGACCATAAAGGTACATGAAGAGGACCAATATAAGCTAGCATTCTCCTTCCAAAAGGTTCAGTATGCATTCCAGAGACTTCCATTTGGATACATAAATTCTGGACATTAATTTGCTGTATTCATGCATAAGGCTATGCCTGATGCACTGGAAAGGGGGACCTTATCTTATGTTGATGATGTTTTAATCAAAAGCACAGACTTTGAAAAACACATCGCAGAACTTAAACATGTCCTCAGCCAACTTAAAAGGGCAGGTGTCAAATTATCCCTACAAAAAGCTCAATGGTGCCGCACTCGTGTAAACTTCTTGGGACATGAAGTTACCTCTGACGGATTAAATCCCCAGAAGAAAAAGGTGGAAGCGATAGTGAATTCTAAAAACCCAACTAACTTAAAGGAATTGAGATCATTCCTGGGTATGGCAAATTATTCTCGCAAATTCATTGATAATTATGCAGAATTAGCTAAACCACTACTACTTCTTCTAAAGAAAGAGGTGAAATGGCACTGGAGTGAGTCTCAAGAGACAGCCATCAGAGAGCTGACGAGAAAACTCACTCAAGCACCTTGCTTAGCGTACCCTGAAGGTGGCAAACCTTTCTTCTTAGAGACAGGTTACACAGATATAAGCATGAGTGCTGTGTTATACCAAAAGCATGATAATTTGAACAAAGCCAATGCTTATGCGAGCAAAAATCTATCCCCAGTAGAAATAAAGTTCAACGATTGCGAAAAAGCCCTCTTATCTACTGTATGGGCTCTACAAAATTTCCGCAGCTATATACAGGGCGAGAAAATCATTGTAGAAACGGCCCACCAGCCTTTGCTATATTTGCAAAGTGAGAGAATAAGAGATGGGAATTTATCAAATAGCCGCATAACAGCATGGACGCTTTCCTTGCAAGGCTGGCCATTAGAAATTCGCTACAAGCAGAATAAAAAGAATCCAGTTGCACAGGGACTTGCTGAGCTCCACGACTGTACTGCTAGAGATACTGGGGAAGAATTATCAGAAGATGATTTTCTGGAGGAACAATTGCTTTCCCCATATAAAATGTACAATGAGGACCATTGTCAAACATTACCTTGGGTATATGTTGATGGTTGTTCTTACCATGCCACTATTGATAATGAGCGCAGATTAGTCGCTGGCATTGGTATAACTGGGGCAAATGGATTCCCAAATTTATCTATAGGTTTCAACATTGGACCAAGATCCAGTCAAGTTGCTGAACTAACTGCTGTTTTCAAAACCATTGAAATGGCTATTGAACATGGTATTCATGAATTTGTGATCATAACTGACTCAAATTATGTGCGTGACAGTTTTGTTGAATACCTGCCAACTTGGAAAAGAAATGGCATGCAGAAAAGCAATAACAAACCAGTCAAGCATGGCAAGTTGTTCTGCGAGATTGATAATCTTGTAGTATACAATGATTTAACCATACACTGGAAAAAGACCAAGGGTCATTCCAGAGTTCTAGGTCCTGATAAGGAAGGCAATGACCTTGCGGACTCATTAGCCAAACAAGGAGCCATAACTGGAGAACTCCTTAATATTAACCATTTAATGGGTGCAATTCAGGTAGAAGCCATTACCAGAAACCAGGCAAAACAACAGAGTGAGCCTAACTTGGTACAATGGAGTCAGGATTCTCCTAGTGAGGATCTGATCACTAGTCAAAAAGAAGACCCCATTGTAGGCATCTTCTATAAACACATAGAAGATCCTGAAAGCAACCCCATCTCAAAAGATGATTGCATTGGCAAAGAAGATCTTAGAATCTTAATAAAATCTAAATCACAATTCAAGTTACAGGATGGTTTGTTAATTAGAACCTCCAAAACTGGCATCCAGCAGTGGGTAGTACCCACCAAGTTCAGGGGTCTAATGCTTCAACATGCCCATGATGCTCCCACATCTGGTCATCGTGGTGCCAAACTCACGTATGAAATATTGCGTGATTACGCTTTTTGGCCACACATGTTGAAAGATGTTCAAACCTACTGTCAAGGATGTTTAATCTGCCCACAGTTCCAACCCACTGCACCAACGCATAGAGCGCCATTGCAGAAAAGGGGGATGGTAATGCCATGGTCAGACATACAAATTGATTTTATTGGTCCGGTAACAAGGTCATCAAGAGGTAACAAGTACATGTTAACAGTGACATGCCTGTTCACTAAATGGGTAGAGTGCATTAGTGCACCTAACAATAGTGCTGAAACATGTGCAGCATTGCTCATCAACCATGTATTTTCCAGATTTGGTTTGCCCCAAAGAATCGAATCAGATCGGGGGACCCACTTCACTAGCGAAGTGATGACCAAAATGTGGAAAATACTAGGGGTTAAAAGAAAGCTCCATATTGCTTATAGAGCTGCCTCAAGTGGTGGTGTAGAGCGTTACAACCAGTCCATTGTTAAAATCCTCAAAAAGTTTGTGAGTGAAACAGGTAAAGACTGGGATGTAAAACTACCTCTAGTCTTAATGGCATTAAGAGCAACTCCAAGTAGTGCTACCAAAATGTCACCTTTTGAACTGATGACTGGTAGAAGAATGGTTCTACCTCAGCATCTGCTGTACCGTACATCAGACCAAAACTTGATAAACGCTGCCAATACACATCAATATGTGGAGAACTTAAGAAAACATCTGCAATATGCCTTTGCATTTGCTCAAAGGAATTTAGAAAGAGCCGCAACTGCCACTAAAACCTACTATGATCTCAAAACCTCCAAAAAGGAATATGAAATAAATGATAAGGTTTATCTGTATAACTTTGGAAGAGATCAGGTTAGGGAGAAGAAATTTCTTCCCTCATGGAAAGGTCATTTTGTCATTACTGACAAAATATCTCCAGTGGCCTATAAAATACGGATCCCCAAAAATGAAGGTTTCATAGATAAATGGGTACATATCAATCAATTGCGGGCATGTCATCCCAGATCCCAACTACAAGTCATAGAGGGAGAATGAAGTGTCATATCCCCAAATGCACTAAAGACATACTGTAATTTAAAGATGCCTAACTGATAAACATGAAAGCTCAAAATAACAAACTTTCTTCATAAGAGACTGTCTATGAGGTATACGGTTGATCCTCATCAAATACCACTGACTTTAAGCCAATTCAAATACATGTGTCCTACATCTATTTGAAGTTGGAAGGGGGATTTATGTCAGAGTATATGAATATTATGATGAATATTACATATGTGTACATATATATGTATATGTATATATATATGTATATTTTATACACTGTATATGTTAGATGAGACCTCAGGATTAATTGAACATGAGTTGTTTAACACCACAGGGGGTCCCAACCCCCTTACCAGATGGGTTAGCTGGATGAATACACGTTTATCAGGATTGAAAATCAGCATAGCTTTTGAAGTACCACCTCCTATGGTGTAAAACACACAAACATTTTTTTTTTCCCTACTCATTTGACTATATATGCAGAGTTTTATAACTCCCAAAACATTTGGTGAGAGAAAAGAATGTGTTCAAGGACCCCTCTGGAATTTCTCACCTAAGTTTTGTGATTTCAAAGTAAGATGTGTTGCAAATACACAGCTAGGGGGAAGGTGACACAGATAGAGTTGGATGCATTTTGCAAGGGGAACAATGCCAGTTTTCCATGTATGTTTGGAATGATTCATGATATATATATATTAAAATTAAGCACATTGTATTAGGTGGATGATTGCTGCAGGGGATATTTATATAGGAAATAAATTCAGAATTAGTATAGATTGAATGACCATTTTGGTAATCCCTTATTTGAAGTGCATATATATATATATATATATATATATATATATATATATATATATATATATATATATATATATATATATATATGTTTTGAAAACATAAAAGATCTTACTTAGCCTCTGTGTGTTTAAGAACATGAATAGATGTTTATGGACCTGAAGAGAAGTGATTATTAACATTTATTTTTATTTCAGATCTACATAGACAGGATTCACTTGGAATACAGTACAATACTGAATTAAAAATAAGCTATTATTCACATATAAATGCCAGGATACCGATAAAATTGTAATGCATTTTAAGCTAATAATTAACAGTATTAAATTGCCTTAATATAATAAAATGTTAATAATATAACATATTTGGTATCAGAATAATCAGAAAATTCATTAAGATATAACTTATCCAAAACAAATATTGTGAATAGTTGTTGCAATAAATTATGATAAAATGAATAACCATTTGATAGAAATACTGATTTAAGTTGATTCAAATGTTGCTATGTATGTTTGTAATGATGCCACCCAGTGTTGCCATGAGAGAACTACAGCCAGAAAGCTTTTTGGCTGTTGGAAATGGGATATTCAGATTATCCAATAGAGGGACAAGGTTTCGAAGGGCCACCCATATTTCACACCTATGATTAGACTAATAAGTTGATGCAGAAGGAAGGGGACAGAATGGCTGCAAAGTTTGGTAACTGACTGAAACTGTTTTGCGTGGGACACAGTCAAACTACAAAAACAAAGTGGGCCATATTTCTCCTATTCCATTGCAATTACACTTATTTTATATGAGGTGTGAAATTGGATCCGTTGCAAAAATTTGGAAACTGGATTGCTGTTATTTGGGTGATGTATACAAAAGTTTTACTGTAAGATAAGTCATATGTATAGCCTTTACAGTTAATAGATCTAAAGAGCAGATTATATTTTTAAACTGTGTGCCATTGTCCTAGATAGCTCTTAGCCTACCTATTTGTATGCAAGCATTTAAAGTAAACAATTACTATTGCTGAGCCTGGCAGAGTCAAATAAATAAATTGTATTTTAAATTGGTAATCACAGCCTATATATTATATATATTGTTTAAATCTGTATCTGATTTGCTAAGTAAATCATCTGTGCAAGTTCTGATATTGTAAGTTAATTCTGTATTAGGATAAATTGCAGTTAAATAGCAGAATATATACATTATCCTATTGTTGAAAGAGCACAGTTTAGAATTGTATTGCTTGGATGTTAAAGGTTTTAATCCCATTGTGTTAAATAAATAAGGCTAAATTGTGAAGGTATATTTTTCTGGGTTTTGTAAGAAGGATAGCATATCTTAAGAGTTGGTTTTAACGCATATAAATTTTGTTTCATTTCCTTTTATTGCAAATATACGTCAATATGTTTATGGATATTAACTAAATAAAAGAATTCAGATATTTATATTAATTGTATGGTCTAGTAGGTGCATGGTTGATAAGGGTTTCTATTTCTTTGTATTGTGTTTATAACCCTGCCATAAACTTATATATATTATTTGGATAGCACTGCTAAGATTTTCATAAATATACTGACAGAAAAAAATAGAAAATTTCATTAAAAATAATAATCCCTGTCTCAGATAATCACAAAATAGTGATCACTGCCCTACTAAAGAGACTAAAGTGGAGTACGGCTAGACCCAATCTTGAGAGGAAAGATCAGAGCAAACCTACTCTGGCTTTCAAAATAATAAAATCTTGATTGAAGTGAAATAAATCCAATTTTCTTCAGACACTAAAACTTCACCTCCTCCATGAACAGAGGCAAAGAGAATAACTAGGAATTGTGGGTAGGGAAGTGATACTTAACAGCTTTGCTGTGGTGCTCTTTGCCTCCTCCTGCTGGCCAGGAGTGATATTCCCAACAGTAATTGATTATACAGTGGACTCACTGTGTCTTAAGAAAGAAATAGTCTTTTCTCTATATCTCCTTGGTATAAGTTATTAATCTCATTAAAAGGTGATGTAGCTTCCGGTGGGCGGAGCTAGCGACTGGCAGCAGGGAGTGAGAGCTCCGTGAACTTGGGGCTACAAACTTCTTTATTTTCGCTGCCAGTCGCCTTCCCACACATCAGCCTTGTGGGGTGAGAGTAAATCCCTACCGGCGACATTCAGTGGAGGGTTTTTAAATCGCCCTCGCCCCCGGGAAAACATAATTGCGCAACGCTGCGCGAAGAAACAGAAACTGCCGGGCGCCATCTTAGATTGAGCCCACATGCATCAAGCTACGCACCGGAGCTCACTAGCGGGCCCGGAACATACATCTCAAGCTCCCTTGATATCGGAGGTGCCTTAGAGACTGAGTACCGGCTACAGCTGAGGAAATACCACAGAATCTCACAAGACTGCACCGTACCGGAGCGGACCCCTACCACGTGCACCGCACTACTCCGCAAGCAGAGGGGCTATTGTTGCCCACGGATCTACACACCGGAGGGGATCTGGCAAGTAGAAAAGAGCCCTGCAGCACACAATTGCACTTAAAAGGAAAGCCAAGGGAAGGTGACACACTCAAGGTACTGGGATACAGGCTCACACCAAGGGAAGGCCCCAAATAACATCATAGGCTGGGTGGAAAACAACACAATCACACAGACTGCTTGTTTCCTCTTTTTATTTAATCCTCACACACTTGCCCATGCCATTTAAGCCTGAAATTTTGAGTACCACAATATTAGAATCATTTACACATCATAAAAGCCGCAGAATACTTTCTCCAGGCCCTGCTGATGTGACTACACCACGCTCTAAGAAGCTGTAAAGTTACTGCATGATTCAAACTTTTTTCCTTTGACAAAGGATAAACAGGAGTGCTCCCTGCAAGTCTTTTACACATTCTTCCAGTGCTCCCTCATCTTTAATCAACAGGGGCACCTAGTGGCATAATCACTTTCTACTACAATACTATCTGAACTGTGCTGCTGCATTATCAGAGTTTCCTACATCTCACATGAAGGTTGATAAGTACTTTAAACCCCTTACCAGCACACTAGAGGGCAAGATGACGTCCAAATCAAAGCAGACTGACAGGAGGCAACGACATACTACAGAAACACAGATTGAAAATCCTCCTTCACCAAGCTCCGCTCATCTAGCGATTGCTGATTCAGCAAATCTCCTGCAGGAGCTGAAGTCTTTCTTTCTGCCCAAAATGGAATCTCTGCAAGCAGGTATGGACACTTTAACTAGTGAAGTACGCCAATTTTCAACGAGAATGAATCAGGTGGAACAGAGGATTTCAGACATGGAAGACCGTCAGAATAACACCTCCACCTCTCTCAGACAACTGCTACGTCAGAATCAGGCGCTCCAGGACAAGGTTGACGACCTTGAGAATCGCAGTAGGCGAAACAACCTACGTATAATAGGGATCCCAGAAAGCATCAAAAACAAAGATTTATTGGAGTTCACAGCCCTCACATTCCCTAAGATCTTGGGCATTGGGCCAGACCGCCTCCCACTAGATGTGGAAAGAGCCCACCGCATTGGCCCAGACACTGGCCTTTCTACCACCACAGCTGCTAGACCTCGTCAGGTTATATTCAAATGCCTGAATTACCAAGAAAAACTGGCACTGTTAAGGGCTTATAGATCTCACAATGGGGAGGTCCTCTTTGAGGGAAAAAAACTTCTGCTATTTCAGGACTTTTCGGCAGAAGTTACCAAACTTCGTAAAGAATTTGCCCCCTACTGCTCACAGCTCTATGAAGAGGGCAGACAGGTGGCGCTCCTCTACCCGGCCAAGCTCAGATTACAGACCCCAAGAGGTGCCAAATTCTTTCGCTCTCCTAAGGAGCTGAAAGCCTTCCTAGACGCTGAAAAAACTGCAACCTGACCAATAGATTGGATCATGCTCTATGCCACAGGTGATCCGTTGTTTTCCTCCAGATGCTGGATTGTGGTTACATGTGTCGCTGGACACAGGAAACCCCCATGGCCGTGGACATTCCCATTGCTGGACTGGTTGCTCTTGGGAAAGCCACTCTGCAGGACACTGACAAGGAGCGGGAGTGGCCCTGGCGGCCTGCCACTCTCTTCACTACAGAGACTCCAGACTCCCTAGGGAGACAGTTCCTGCTAGTTATTATTTTGTTGTTTGAATGTATTTGTCTTTTTTCACTGTTCTCTTCTGTATGTTATCTCATTTCTCTTAGTACCGCATACAATGTCTCCTTAACTGACTTGTTTAACGTTGTGGGCTTATCCCCCATTTTTCAGTTACTATGTACATGCATATACGCAGGGTACACCTTGCAGCAACTGCTCCTAGCAGATACTTTCAAATGCCGGATGTGCCTTAACCTCCTTTTTCTTTCCCTCATAACAGAATACCCAGGGGCTGCGGTCGGCGGATGGATTGGCTGCACACAGACAACTGGACCACAGATGAACTCCCTACCTGACTGTCCCTCATTTATAATGCCAGTAAGTCTCCTTTCACAATACTCCCCATTCCAAGTCCTAACAGCAATACTACTGCACATATACACTCCTCCTCCCCCGACAACATACAAACTCAGGTCGGACTCACTACTCTCTGTGACACCTCTCACTTTCATCCTAGATCGTGCTTGGTGCCAACATTCCCTCATTGACCCCACACATGGCCGTAAACCTTAATATAGTCTCTTGGAATGTGGGAGGAATTACCTCCCCGGCCAAGAGGAGCAGAATTATACAATACCTCAACTCCATACATGCAGACATAGCTATGTTGCAAGAGACGCACCTCACTGCTGAGGAACATGAAAAACTTAAAATACGGTGGGTGGGGCACATCCTCTACTCATCTTCAGGGGGAAGGAGACGTGGAGTGGAAATCTTAGTAAGGAAAAACCTACCTATGACTTTCACTAACACAAAAATAGATGATGAGGGACGTTACATCTTCACCTCCATACACTCCAAAGACTACAAATTCCAATTATGTAATGTGTACGGGCCCAATCACTCCGATGTGAAGTTCTGGGCATCTATGCAGTCACTCATCGCCCAACACTTAGACTCCCAGGTTATAGTGGGGAGAGACTTTAATATGGCGCAAGCGTTCCCATTAGACAGGTTCTATGACCAAACTTGCTCCTCTTCAAAACAAAGACTGCACCCCAAACACAAACAAGAAACACAGATCATATCAGCATTTAGAGAGGGGTTGGGACTACACGATCTTTGGAGGCTACAACACCCTGACCACAAAGACTATACCTGTGTCTCGAAAACGCACCACACTTTCTCACGCATCGACTACTTCCTCACATCCCCTCAACTCACTCCTAACATACTAAACACCTCCATTCTCCCAATTACAATTTCAGACCATGCTCCCATAAAACTAACATTACAACTCTTCAAAACAACACCTTTTAAAAAGTCTTGGAAGTTCCCCTCATATCTGTAAACTAACGCAGAATTTCGACAACAACTGAAGGCCTTCTGGCTGGAATACACCTTTGACAATGACAGCCATAGAACTAACACTGATCTATTTTGGCATGCATCCAAAACAGTTATTAGAGGCAAAATTACAGCTTACACAGCACATCATTCTAAGTCGCAGAAGAAAACTGCCACACAACTACTTTCTAACCTGACTTCTACCTACAACACCTACTTAAATAACCCCACAGCACAGAATCGCCAGAAATATTATGATGCTAAACAAGAACGGGACTCACACCTACAAATTTTAGACCATATATTTAACATACATAGACAAGGCAGATTTTACCGGCACGGTAACAAGGCAGGTAGACTCCTAGCAAACCTGGTCAAAATTCATACACCTAAATCCTTCATATCTGCAATCAAATCTGGGACACACCTTAGGACTGATACAAAGGACATAATGAGGGAGTTCATAACTTATTATAAAACATTATACACTAGTCAGAACATTGCAGAAACGGACAAGCATGCGTTCTGGAACAACATACTGTTACCCCGACTGTCTGAACCCCAGAGAGAGAGCTTAAACTCCCCCATACAAGTGCAGGAAGTGCTGAGAGCCATTGGTAGCTCAAAAATAGGGAAAGCCGCAGGCCCAGACTTCCTTCCTATTGAGTACTACAAGATTCTTAGCACTGACATAGCTCCAACGCTAGCTTCCACATACACCAACTACCTTCTAGGGACTTCTACCCCAGATACGAGATTCACTGACGCCAACATATGCGTTCTCCAAAAGCCGAATAAGGACCATACAATGCCCTCCTCATACAGACCAATCTCGCTGCTTAACAGCGACTATAAGTTATATACTAAGATACTGGCGGAAAGGCTAGCTGAGATACTGCCTGATCTGGTCCATCCAGATCAGACAGGCTTTATTAAAAGACGAACCTCAGTGATAAATATCAGAAAAACACTGGCAGTCATATCTCACTACAATAACACACACTATTCAGAACACCAGAAACCCAATGTAGACGCATGCCTACTCACCATCGACGCTGAAAAAGCGTTCGATCGAATAGAGTGGGACCACCTCTATACCTCACTAGATAGATTTGGCATCTCAGGGAATTTTCTCAATACACTCCAACAACTCTATACTTCACCCTCAGCCTCCATTATTATCAATGGTCAGGTGTCTCCCTCATTCCTATTGGAAAGGGGAACCAGGCAGGGATGCCCTCTTTCCCCGCTGCTCTTCAACTTGGCAATAGAACCGCTCGCATGTTACATCCGCCAACATAGTGCAGGTCTAAAAATTCATAAGCAGACAGTACACCTATCTTTATATGCGGACGACCTACTTCTGTATGTCTATAACCCACATATTAATATACCCAAACTCCTATGTATCTTAGATAAATTCAGTGCGATTTCTGGTTACAAAATCAACTTAGATAAATCTGAACTTACATGGTTACGAAACACTAAGAAAACACAACTGCAGGACACAGGCCTAAAGGTGACCTCTGGCACTTTCACATACTTGGGGATACAGCTACACACTGACATGAACAGGTTGTACCATCTAAATATAAGTAGAACCCTAACCCTTGTTAAAAACCAGCTGGCTGGTTGGAGAAACTTGCCACTATCCCTTACGGGGAGAATTCATCTTTTGAAAATGATTATCTTACCAAAACTACTCTACCCCCTCCAAATGCTTCCTCTACTATTGACTAAGCGTGATTTAAATTCATTGACGACTATGTTTGGTAACTTCGTCTGGCAATACAAGAAACCAAGAATTAACAGGCTCCACCTCGCAATGTCAGTTGACTCTGGTGGACTCAGTCTTCCCAATCTTAGGTGGTACAACTGGGCATCACTAACAAAAATAGTCGTAGGATGGCTAACACAATCTGATTATTTTTCACCCCCCGTAGAGAAGGAACTCCTAGCACCTACACATCCGGCCTTCTTGCCACATACCTCTCTAGTCTCGCTCCCCCCACACGTAAAACACAATATACTATTTAGGGACACCTTGAGAGCTTGGACCAAACTTTGCAAAACGTGGGGGATGGAATTCAAATTTAGCAAATACTTACCACTTCAAGGGAATCCTAACTTTCTCCCGGGATACACCACCACTGCCTTTAAACATTGGGAACGCCAAGGACTGACTATGGTAGCACAACTGATCAATCCTACGACACAACAGACACTCCCCTTTTCAGACCTTCAAACACAATACACCCTTCCAGCCTCACACAAATTTGCCTATTTCCAGAGTAGACATTACACACAAACTCTTCTGACTGAGGGACTAACCTCGCCAACCTCTAACAAAATTGTCGCTCTATGTAATTTGGCCTCCCAGGGTAGCCACTCAATCTCTCCCATTTATAAGGCAATTGCCACACACCATGAAACGCAAACACTGCAGGGCATCATTGCTAAATGGCAGGGGCAAAGGGTACCTGAGGTCACAACAGAACACATCTTGGGTAGCATAGCTACAGTCAGACAAACAACTTTGTCCGCGAGCTTGAGAGAAACACAAGTAAAATTCTTACATCACGCATACATAACACCGACAATCAGAGCTAAATGGGTGAAAGATGTGGCGAGTGATTGCCCCAAATGTTCACTGTCTGCCCCGGACTGGACACACCTAGTTTGGGACTGCCCTAAGCTGCAGAGGTTTTGGGGCAAGGTCAGATTTTAGCTATCTAAGGTACTCACAGTTCACATAACTCTAAATGCAGCCGTCATATTTTTCTTTCAAGACATTTCATTACCACTAAAACACCGAAAATTCGCTAATATGGTGGTGCTGGTAGCTAGGAAACTAATTCTGCAATATTGGGCCAAGAATAGAGAGCCTCCTTTTAAAAAACTAACCCATGCCATACATCAACAGTTTCTGGCAGAACACGCAGACACACAAAGTGACCGAGATGTTAGAGTTAAATCATTCATGACTAAGTGGGGCCCGTACTTATTGTATCTACCAGTAGGACTGAGGAGGAAACTCCTGCGCCCCTTCCAAAATTCCATATTCATGCTAAATGAGAATCTGCGAGGACGCTGGTGCATACCAGAGTCGAACTCAGACCCTGACTCCTAACTAACACACTACTAACCTAGACTGACACAGTCACTACCTCATTGGAAGTCTTGGTGACCGCATGTGGGGACCCAGAGACTTGGGCACATCCATCCGCCGACGACGCAGCAACGCAGCAACTTGATTACCCTTTTATCTACAGCTCAAAGGTACTTAAATTGTCATGAGTTAATGTTGTATGTTTTATGTTGTTAGTTGGCATGACTGCATCGGCCCCTTGACATAACTAAAATCTTCAGACATCAATACCTATCATGGAAAGCCCGACTTTGCACTACTACTATAAATGCAAAATAATTCTAACAGAGTGTGAAAGTAGACACCAATATAGTGCAGTTAATACCCCGGAACATATTTCTTCCCATGTTGGGTGTGATGTCACCCTGTAATATCCTCTAGACTCATTGATGCAGTTAGCCAACATCTATTTATGGTTTTGTTTCGTATTGTTTTGCATAGTTTTTGTTCCCTTAAAAACATAATTTATGCTTACCTGATAAATTTATTTCTCTTGTAGTGTATCCAGTCCACGGATCATCCATTACTTATGGGATATTAACTCCTCCCCAACAGGAAGTGCAAGAGGATTCACCCAGCAGAGCTGCTATATAGCTCCTCCCCTAACTGCCATTACCAGTCATTCGACCGAAAACATGCAGAGAAAGGAAAACCATAGGGTGCAGTGGTGACTGTAGTTTAATGGAAAAATTACCTGCCTTAAAGTGACAGGGCGGGCCGTGGACTGGATACACTACAAGAGAAATAAATTTATCAGGTAAGCATAAATTATGTTTTCTCTTGTTAAGTGTATCCAGTCCACGGATCATCCATTACTTATGGGATACCAATACCAAAGCTAAAGTACACGGATGACGGGAGGGACAGGCAGGCTCTTTATACGGAAGGAACCACTGCCTGAAGAACCTTTCTCCCAAAAAAACAGCCTCCGAAGAAGCAAAAGTGTCAAATTTGTAAAATTTGGAAAAAGTATGAAGAGAAGACCAAGTTGCAGCCTTGCAAATCTGTTCAACAGAAGCCTCATTCTTAAAGGCCCAAGTGGAAGCCACAGCTCTAGTAGAATGTGCTGTAATTCTTTCAGGAGGCTGCTGTCCAGCAGTCTCATAGGCTAACCGTATTATGCTACGAAGCCAAAAGGAGAGAGAGGTAGCCGAAGCTTTTTGACCTCTCCTCTGACCAGAATAAACGACAAACAGGGAAGACGTTTGTCGAAAATCCTTAGTTGCCTGTAGATAAAATTTCAGGGCACGGACTACATCTAGATTGTGTAGCAGACGTTCCTTTTTCGAAGAAGGATTAGGACACAAAGATGGAACCACAATCTCTTGATTGATATTCCTGTTAGTGACCACCTTAGGTAGGAACCCAGGTTTAGTACGCAGAACTACCTTGTCTGAATGAAAAATCAGATAAGGAGAATCACAATGTAAGGCAGATAACTCAGAGACTCTTCGAGCCGAGGAAATCGCCATTAAAAACAGAACTTTCCAAGATAACAACTTGATATCAATGGAATGAAGGGGTTCAAACGGAACCCCCTGTAAAACATTAAGAACTAAGTTCAAACTCCATGGTGGAGCAACAGTTTTAAACACAGGCTTGATCCTAGCTAAAGCCTGACAAAAAGCTTGAACGTCCGGAACTTCTGACAGACGTTTGTGTAAAAGAATGGACAGAGCTGAAATCTGTCCCTTTAAGGAACTAGCGGATAAACCCTTTTCTAAACCTTCTTGTAGAAAAGACAATATCCTCGGAATCCTAACCTTACTCCATGAGTAACTCTTGGATTCGCACCAATATAAGTATTTGCGCCATATCTTATGGTAAATCTTTCTGGTAACAGGC
The DNA here is from genome assembly GCF_027579735.1 of Bombina bombina. NCBI lineage: Eukaryota > Metazoa > Chordata > Amphibia > Anura > Bombinatoridae > Bombina > Bombina bombina. Next base: position 302,481,112 of record NC_069504.1, on the reverse strand, counting down.
TTCCTAGCCTGTATTAAGGTATCAATAACTGACTCAGAAAAACCACGTTTTGATAAAATCAAGCGTTCAAAGTCAGCTTCAGAGAAATTAGATTTTGATGTTTGAAGGGACCCTGGATCAGAAGGTCCTGTTTCAGAGGTAGCGACCAAGGTGGACAGGATGACATGTCCACTAGATCTGCATACCAAGTCCTGCGTGGCCATGCAGGCGCTATTAGAATCACTGATGCTCTCTCCTGTTTGATTCTGGCAATCAATCGAGGAAGCATCGGGAAGGGTGGAAACACATAAGCCATCCCGAAGGTCCAAGGTGCTGTCAAAGCATCTATCAGAACCGCTCCCGGATCCCTGGATCTGGACCCGTAACGAGGAAGCTTGGCGTTCTGTCGAGACGCCATGAGATCTATCTCTGGTTTGCCCCAACGTCGAAGTATTTGGGCAAAGACCTCCGGATGAAGTTCCCACTCCCCCGGATGAAAAGTCTGACGACTTAAGAAATCCGCCTCCCAGTTCTCCACTCCCGGGATGTGGATTGCTGACAGGTGGCAAGAGTGAGACTCTGCCCAGCGAATTATCTTTGATACTTCCATCATTGCTAGGGAGCTTCTTGTCCCTCCCTGATGGTTGATGTAAGCTACAGTCGTGATGTTGTCCGACTGAAACCTGATGAACCCCCGAGTTGTTAACTGGGGCCAAGCCAGAAGGGCATTGAGAACTGCTCTCAATTCCAGAATGTTTATTGGTAGGAGACTCTCCTCCTGATTCCATTGTCCCTGAGCCTTCAGAGAATTCCAGACAGCGCCCCAACCTAGTAGGCTGGCGTCTGTTGTTACAATTGTCCAGTCCGGCCTGCTGAATGGCATCCCCCTGGACAGATGTGGCCGAGAAAGCCACCATAGAAGAGAATTTCTGGTCTCTTGATCCAGATTCAGAGTAGGGGACAAGTCTGAGTAATCCCCATTCCACTGACTTAGCATGCACAATTGCAGCGGTCTGAGATGTAGGCGTGCAAAGGGTACTATGTCCATTGCTGCTACCATTAAGCCGATCACCTCCATGCATTGAGCTACTGACGGGTGTTGAATGGAATGAAGGACACGGCATGCATTTTGAAGCTTTGTTAACCTGTCTTCTGTCAGGTAAATCTTCATTTCTACAGAATCTATAAGAGTCCCCAAGAAGGGAACTCTTGTGAGTGGAAAGAGAGAACTCTTCTTTTCGTTCACCTTCCATCCATGCGACCTTAGAAATGCCAGTACTAACTCTGTATGAGACTTGGCAGTTTGAAAGCTTGAAGCTTGTATCAGAATGTCGTCTAGGTACGGAGCTACCGCAATTCCTTGCGGTCTTAGTACCGCCAGAAGAGCACCCAGAACCTTTGTGAAGATTCTCGGAGCCGTAGCCAATCCGAATGGAAGAGCTACAAACTGGTAATGCCTGTCTAGAAAGGCAAACCTTAGATACCGGTAATGATCTTTGTGAATCGGTATGTGAAGGTAAGCATCCTTTAAATCCACTGTGGTCATGTACTGACCCTTTTGGATCATGGGTAAAATTGTCCGAATAGTTTCCATTTTGAACGATGGAACTCTTAGGAATTTGTTTAGGATCTTTAAATCCAAGATTGGCCTGAAAGTTCCCTCTTTTTTGGGAACCACAAACAGATTTGAGTAAAACCCTTGTCCTAGTTCCGACCGCGGAACCGGATGGATCACTCCCATTAATAAAAGATCTTGTACGCAGCGTAGAAACGCCTCTTTCTTTATTTGGTTTGTTGACAACCTTGACAGATGAAATCTCCCTCTTGGGGGAGAGAATTTGAAGTCTAGAAGGTATCCCTGAGATATGATCTCTAACGCCCAGGGATCCTGGACATCTCTTGCCCAAGCCTGGGCGAAGAGAGAAAGTCTGCCCCCCACTAGATCCGTTCCCGGATCGGGGGCCCTCGATTCATGCTGTCTTAGGGGCAGCAGCAGGTTTCCTGGCCTGCTTGCCCTTGTTCCAGGACTGGTTAGGTCTCCAGCCTTGTCTGTAGCGAGCAACAGCTCCTTCCTGTTTTGGTGCAGAGGAAGTTGATGCTGCTCCTGCTTTGAAATTACGAAAGGAACGAAAATTAGACTGTCTAGCCTTAGGTTTGGCTCTGTCTTGAGGCAGGGCATGGCCTTTACCTCCTGTAATGTCAGCGATAATTTCTTTCAACCCGGGCCCGAATAAGGTCTGCCCTTTGAAAGGTATATTAAGCAATTTAGATTTAGAAGTAACGTCAGCTGACCAGGATTTTAGCCACAGTGCTCTGCGTGCCTGAATGGCGAATCCGGAATTCTTAGCCGTAAGTTTAGTTAAATGTACTACGGCATCTGAAATAAATGAGTTAGCTAACTTAAGGGCTTTAAGCTTGTGTGTAATCTCATCTAATGGAGCTGATTCAAGTGTCTCTTCCAGAGACTCAAACCAAAATGCTGCTGCAGCCGTGACAGGCGCAATGCATGCAAGAGGTTGCAATATAAAACCTTGTTGAACAAACATTTTCTTAAGGTAACCCTCTAACTTTTTATCCATTGGATCTGAAAAGGCACAGCTATCCTCCACCGGGATAGTGGTACGCTTAGCTAAAGTAGAAACTGCTCCCTCCACCTTAGGGACCGTTTGCCATAAGTCCCGTGTGGTGGCGTCTATTGGAAACATCTTTCTAAATATCGGAGGGGGTGAGAACGGCACACCGGGTCTATCCCACTCCTTAGTAACAATTTCAGTAAGTCTCTTAGGTATAGGAAAAACGTCAGTACTCGCCGGTACCGCAAAATATTTATCCAACCTACACATTTTCTCTGGTATTGCAACTGTGTTACAATCATTCAGAGCCGCTAACACCTCCCCTAGTAATACACGGAGGTTTTCCAGCTTAAATTTAAAATTTGAAATATCTGAATCCAGTTTGTTTGGATCAGAACCGTCACCCGCAGAATGAAGCTCTCCGTCCTCATGTTCTGCAAATTGTGACGCAGTGTCTGACATGGCCCTAATATTATCAGCGCACTCTGTTCTCACCCCAGAGTGATCACGCTTACCTCTTAGTTCTGGTAATTTAGCCAAAACTTCAGTCATAACAGTAGCCATATCCTGTAATGTGATTTGTAATGGCCGCCCAGATGTACTCGGCGCTACAATATCACTCACCTCCCGAGCGGGAGATGCAGGTACTGACACGTGAGGCGAGTTAGTCGGCATAACTCTCCCCTCGTTGTTTGGTGAAATATGTTCAATTTGTACAGATTGACTTTTATTTAAAGTAGCATCAATACAGTTAGTACATAAATTTCTATTGGGCTCCACTTTGGCTTTAGCACATATAGCACAGATATCTTCCTCTGAATCAGACATGTTTAACACACTAGCAAATAAACTAGCAACTTGGAAATACTTTTCAAGTAATTTACTATAATATGAAAACGTACTGTGCCTATAAGAAGCACAGAAAAAGTTATGACAGTTGAAAATTAATAAACTGAAAAGTTATAGCATCAAATCTTTGTAAAAAACACGATTTTAGCAAAGGATTGCTCCCATTAGCAAAGGATAACTAACCCTAATAGCAGAAAAAAAAATAAAAAAATACAGAAATAAACGTTTTTTTTTTTTATCACAGTCAACTACAATCTCACAGCTCTGCTGTGAGTGATTACCTCCCTCAAAACAAGTTTTGAAGACCCCTGAGTTCTGTAGAGATGAACCGGATCATGCAGGGAAGACAATAAACTTCTGACTGAATCTCCCCCTCACACATAACAGTGAGAGAGATCAGTAAACTGTCATAAATTAAATAAAACGACTGCCAAGTGGAAAAAAAAAATAGTGCCCAAAACATTTTTTCACCCAGTACCTCAGAAAATTAAACGATTTTAGATGCCAGCAAAAAACGTTTAACATTAATAAATTGAGTGTTATTAAAAAGCCTGTTGCTAGTCCCTGCAAATTAGGCTAAAGTTTTATGCATACAGTATAATTCCAGTGAAGTGCCATTCCCCAGAATACTGAAGTGTAAAATATACATACATGACAGCCTGATACCAGTTGCTGCTACTGCATTTAAGGCTGAGTTTACATTATATCGGTATGGCAGAATTTTCTCATCAATTCCATTGTCAGAAAATAATAAGCTGCTACATACCTCTTTGCAGATTAATCTGCCCGCTGTCCCCTGATCTGAAGTTTACCTCTCCTCAGATGGCCGAGAAACAGCAATATGATCTTAACTACTCCGGCTAAAATCATAGAAAAACTCAGGTAGATTCTTCTTCAAATTCTACCAGAGAAGGAATAACACACTCCGGTGCTATTATAAAATAACAAACTTTTGATTGAAGGTATGAAACTAAGTATAATCACCACAGTCCTCTCACACATCCTATCTATTCGTTGGGTGCAAGAGAATGACTGGTAATGGCAGTTAGGGGAGGAGCTATATAGCAGCTCTGCTGGGTGAATCCTCTTGCACTTCCTGTTGGGGAGGAGTTAATATCCCATAAGTAATGGATGATCCGTGGACTGGATACACTTAACAAGAGAAAGTTCTAATTATACGGGGAACTTGACCGCTCCACATGGCTCAGGATAATCCGATGGACATAATTCAGACTCAGATTCCATGAAAAGATCATGTTACACTTCATATTGTTATTACTTATGATGACAAGATATTGTACAATGCTATGTGGTAGTGTTTAAGCTTACCTGTAAAAATTTTTTGCAAAAATAAAGTTTAAAAAAAAAAAAAAAAAAGTGATGTAAATTTGGACTAATAAATGGAGTATAACCTTAGGAGAAACAGAAGTTAAAGGGACAGTCAACACCCGGAACAACTTAATCCCATAATTTAGATCATCAGAATAAAATGCGCCTGCACCGCATACCATGTTAAATACCTCTAACGTTATAGGAGTAATCGTCCACAGCACATGCGTTCACGGCGATTCGCAGCAGCACTTCAGATTTCTGCTTGCGAGCGGACAGAACTGTTAATGCGCATTAGCAAAGGAACATGAACGAGCATGGAATTCAATAGAGAAGGGGATGAAGAAAGAGGGGAAGGAGTTTGCCCGCCATATCTACAGCAGAAAAACGTAAGTGCTGTAGATGATAACTCCTATAACGTTAAAGGTATTTAACATGGGAGGCGGTGCAGGTGCATCTTATTCTGAGGATCTAAATTATGGGATTAAAGGAACACTCAATCAAAATTAAACTTTCATTATTCAGATGCTATTTTAAACAACTTTCCAATTTACTTCCATTAACTAAATGTGCACAGTCTTTTCATAGTTAAACTTTTTGAGTCACCAGCTCCTACTGAGCATGTGCAGGAATAAATGTGTATGCATTTGTGAATGGCTGATGGCTGTCACATGGTACGTGTATGCATTTGTGATTGGCTGATGGCTGTCAATTGGTACAGGGGGAGTGGAAAAAGGCATAACTTTTAAAATTGTCAGAAAATAAATCTACTACTCATTTGAAGTTCAGACTAAGTGCTATTGCATTGTCTTGTTATCTTGCATTTGTTGATTATGCAAATCTACTGTGTTGACTGGTCCTTTAAGTTGTGCCGGGTGTTGACTGTCCCTTTAATGCTGAAAAGCTTAAAAAATCGATAAGAGGAGTAGAAAAAGACACACTCCCTTCTACATGGAGAAAATCACATTTAAAAGGTATTTATAAATCATATTATACACCAGAAAAACGATATCTATGAAAAAATAATCAATTCAATAAATGTTATAAATCTCAACTTTTAGCGGCAAATTTAGTTCATCTAGTATGGCTTTGCCCAAAAATCAATCAGTTCTGGAGGAAGTTAGAGTTTTGGCTAAATAAACACTTAGAAAAGAAAGTACAGGGGGCGGAGCCTGACAGTGCAGGAGAATGGTCGTGTATCCCTGAAGCTCCGGAGCTGAAAGGTTGCCCAAAGCATGTAATCCTAGCTAAAAAGTTGTAACAACAGACAATCTGCACCATAAAACCGAGGGGAGCAGACGGAAAGTTGGAAACAGCTAGTATAAAAACCGGACACGTATTTAGAACGAAGAAGCCAGTGCAGGCCCAAGCCTGACTAAAGTAAACAGTGCTTTCCGAGGTGACTCGTGGCCGGCTGTAAATAGTGTGGAAGTCCTTAGACACGGAGGAAGCTGGATGGAGCAGCTAGCCCTCTCGAAAGGTACACCTATGTGACTGAACTGTAGGGAAAACAACAGCAAAACCGATATTGGGGAGAGAGACACGGACTGCCGTGATCAGGCGATACTGACTGGAGTACAGCTACACTGGGTACGTTGTTCTCTTACTCGATTCATCCCCACCTTGCACAAAAGATCCCCTCAAAAACTTATTGGGCTGCTAGGAGTGTTTGTGGAGGAAACCTTTTGAGGGAATCGGCTTTCTCTGGCCTACATACATGCCTCAAGTTACTAAGTGACGCACTTACAAAAGGCAGTGCCGGGTATAGGCCGTAGCCCTGTACTGGAGTGGGAAAACACTGAATAGGTTCTCTTAGAGACACGAGAATACTAAGAGGCGGAAGCCAGAAGCTCTGCATAGATTCATTATAAAATACATCAGAACTGCAATATAATAGGGGCACCTGAATTTACATCATTTGCCACACGATCTCACAGAGACTACACATAAAGAAGGTGCTGGGCACTATCGCATGCACAAACCACAGGTGCGCCTATATCATACACAGCCAAATACAATATGGCTCAAAAAAAGGCAGGCCCTCAGGAAAAAGGATCAAAAACCAGAAATATGAACCATTACTTAAAAAGTTCTGAATCACAAGCAGCGGATGACACACTAATTCAGCAACAAAATACTATGACAGAGTCTGCACATGTTACATAAAGGGAAGGGAAAAGATAAGGGGAATTAAGAGGGGATTATTAGCACTCAAACTCCTAATATTGGTACATGCTGTGTTGAAACAGCTAATACTGAGTTTTTCTATAGGTATTAAAACATATGAATTTTATTAACATTATTTAAAATAAATTCTATAAGTGGTGATGAATGTCACCCACCTCCACACCTTTAAAGAATTAAGTGTATAATAAAACCAATGAACTAATGTTATTTACATATACACCTTACAAACTACACAAGCCATAGGATGAGAGCCCCCCTGTATTCCTGGCCGATAACCGGATACTTCGGCTTCAGGTGACAGAGGCAAACCCCTAAGGCTTATAGTGTAATTACAGCTGTAATGGTGAAAAAAGAATAGGATTTGGTTCTAAGAACCTCACAAACGCGTTTCGGCCGTAGCAATGGCCTTTTTCAATGTGTGCTGATTCAAAAATGACAAGCCGAATGTCCTGAACAGCTACTTTATAAACCTGTCCCTATACGTTTGATAGCCAATCGCTAGCGCTTATTATTCACACCCTCCTTCCCAGCCTATCAGTTGTTAGGCATCGGGTTAAACTCCCTGTACATACGTGGCGGCGTCGGATTGAATAGATATCTTTAGACGTCATTACCCCACCTTCATGATTCACGCCCCTCTGTCAGATATCCACGAGCCCTCAATGCGTGACAGGGATACAACCCATGCCGCAACATTATCTTCGATTATTATATACATCAGATCACTACTTTGTCTCTCACCGTGCATATACAGTGCAACGATCGCAGACAGTGTTAAAGGAAATAGTGCTCCTACCACATTCATTAAGACAGAGTTTTCTGTTCTCCAGCCATCGCATATTCTCAAAGGTACAATTTCTCTGTGCCTCACATTTTATATCACCAAACATATCAATCTGAATTTACTGCGCAAATATTCATATGGGAGTTACTCAAGTATTATATAGATCGACAAATTTTTCAACAAATTTTCCCCAAATTCCTGCGCTAAGTTAGATATGTTGATAATGCATAAGTGGCTATGCCAGCCTATCTTTTGTAGTTAATCGGGTTAAACTCCCTGCCCCAAAGTGACGGCACATGTATCACAAATACCTAATGATGTACCACAATATGTAACTAAAGAGGACTTAAAATCTCTTTCCTCCAAAGAGGATATAAAGGAAGTTGTCTCAGAGATTAAGAATTTGTTCAGTGAATTGCGTAAAGATTTAACAGAGGTCACACAGAGTGATTGCAGTGGAGCAATCGCAGACTACATTGCAAGATAAGTTAAAAGACACAGCGGCACAAACACGCCATAATGCAAATATTGTACAAAGTTTATTAGAGCGCATTGAAGACTTAGATAATCGCAGCCGGCGAAACAATTTGCGCATAAGAGGCATCCCCGAATCTATTAATCCTAGTGCCCTGCAGGGGTATTTACAGGATCTTTTCAGGACGCTGAAGGGCACACCAATGGCCCCTGAGGTCTTGATAGAGAGAGCACACAGGGCGTTGCGCCCAAAACCGTCAGCTAAAGCCCCTCCAAGGGACGTTATCCTCAGGTTACTAAATTTTAAGGATAAGGAGGAAATTCTCAAGAATAGCAGGAACAAGCACCCAGTACAGCATGCGGGTGTCTCCCTTCAGGTGTTTTCAGACCTCAGTCCGGCTACACTACAAAAACGGAGGGACATGAGATTTTTAACACATTGCAAGAAAACAAGATCACATATCGATGGGGGTTCCCCACCTGTATTATTGCAACGAATGGTGAGAAAACAGCGCTATATAGGTCTTTGAGCGACCTAGAAGTATTTTGCACGACTCTGAATATCACGCCACCAAGACCTGAAGATTTACCTCCCCAAGAGTCCTAGCTGAAGAAGGGAGGATGTCACAGGCCTGAGGAACCTGGAGAATGTTGGACTTATGTTTCACCTTACTTGTGGTGGTAGCGCTGTGTGTTTCCTGCACATGTCTTCCATGTCTTCCCGAGGTGGGCGAGCCATCTCCACCACTCTCATACCTGGGTAAAGGAGGAGCCTGTGGGTGCTGTGCTGCCTCCTCCCCGTCCTCAGACTCTGTATATTGTAAAAAGAAAGAAATCAAAATATTAGCACAGTTCCAAATAAAGATGTAAATGTTTTTGCTTACAATAGAATTACAAAGGCTGCCTCATTAATACACTTATATATAATATACAACAATCAATATGATTTCCGTATTTTCAAAACTGTGTTTCTGATATCTGTCTGGTCAATCTGAATGTGTTTTAGTGTTTGTTTTCATTCTGATTAAATGCACACCTAACCTGTAGCCTAGATACTAATGTGATGGCTTTTCGTGAAATGCAACTTTCGCAAGGTAATTGTGAATGCATTTACGTAATAATGTCTAAAAAAGCGTAATAGCGTTAATCATATCCTTAAATACATTAATTATTTTTGATGTAAAGAGATTATTAAATGAGCTTACCTTCAGATGAGAGTGGCAGGTTCCCTGTATCGACTCCTCCGATACTGACTATGGCCACCTCGGAGATACTGGGAGGCAACATTTCTTCCCATAGGGAATACTCCACAATCATTTCAGGACCGCCACCGGTCCCTGTTATATATTGGTTCTCCCTCGAGAGCTTTCTTTTGAGTTCCATTTTGCAGTCCTGGTAGCAATGCTGTATGGACTTGACATCCCTGTTCTGGCCCCCCACTGCATTAACGGCATCCGTGATCTCCAGCCATAGCTTCCTCTTCTCCCTAGGGGTGACCTTCTGAGCCTGCAGCCTCATAGCCCTCTGCATATAAGCCTCTATGAGGGCCTCCTTCTCCTCCATAGTATATCTCGCCTCCCTAATCAGCTTGGCTTTCCCCTGTGATGATGTCCTCTGTTTCCCGGACTGTGAAGCTCTATGCTGGCCGCCAATGGGCCCAGCCACTTGTTCATCTTGAACAAAGTGACCGGGTCCACCCACCGCTTCCTCCCCCCTTCCTGTCCTGTTCCTCTTCCTCTCCCTCTCCCCCTCTCCTGACTAACCTCCTGCCTGACCTCCTCTATAATCTCTTCTCTAAACTGATTCCTGAGGAACTCTAATAGTTCCGGGCTAATCTGCCCCCTATCCCCCCTCCCGACATAGTCAACCAAAACAAATGCTCAAAGTGTGAAAGGGATATATAAATAAAAGAGGGTAAGGAGTATTAAACAGACAGAAATGTATAAAATTACTAAAATGAGGATATGTAAACAAAATCTAAATATGGGATGGGTATGGGGCTTACAGGGAATGGGGTATGGGATTAAAGGGAATAGGGTATGGGATGAAAGGGAATAGGGTATGGGATGAAAGGGAATGGAGTATGGGATGAAAGGAGAATGGGGTATGGGATGAAAGGGAAATGGGGTATGGGATTACAGGGAATGAGGTATGGAGTGTAGTATGAGAGGAGATGGGGTATGGAGTGTATGTAGTGTAGTTGATAAGTGTATGTATGTATTGAATGTGTTTGCGTGTAAATGTGTTAAGTATTCAGAAAAAACACTCACACAGTCACCCAAACAAACTCTCACTCACTATCACTCTCTCACTACCACTAACTCACTAAATCTCACACTACCACTAACTATTTCACACTACCACTAACTAACTCACTAAATCTAACACTACCACTAACTAACTATCTCACACTACCACTAACTAACTCACTAAATCTCACAATACCACTAACTATCTCACTCTGTCACACTACCACTAACTAACTCACTCACTAAATCTCACAATACTCTCTAATCTCACAAAAATTCTCTAATCTCACAAAATTCTTCAGCAACACAGTCAAAGAAGCCATGTTTGTTGGGTGCTTATATACCCTATGTAAATGTTTAAAGGGATAGTGAACACCAGATTTTTTGTTGTTTAAAAAGATAGATAATCCCTTTATTACCCATTCCCCAGTTTTGCAAAACCAACACTGTTATATTAATACACTTTTTATTTCTGTGACTAACTTGTATCTAAGCATCTTCTGACCACCCCTAATCACATGACTTTTAGTTATTATCTATTGATTTGCATTTTAGCCAATTAGTGCAGTGTCTGCCACTAGCCACGGGCGTGATCATAATGCTATCTATATGGCCTACATGAGCTTGCTCTCCCCTGCTGTGAAAAGTAAATAAGGGCTTAGAAATTATCATATGCATCTTCCTAGGTTTGCTTTCAACTAGAATACCAAGAGAACAAAGCAAAATTGTTGATAAAAGTAAATTGGAAAGTTGTTTAAAATTACATGCCCTATTTGAAAAATTAAAGTTTTTTTGGACTTGACTGTCCCTTTAATGATGTACCGGTTTGCCTTGTAAAGTATGTTCAGGTGTGCTTTGTTAGTAATTAGTATGTGTGCAGTGTGTATTAGCTGTGTGAATTTGCGCATGCTCATATTCAGTTAGTATTTGTGGAATGTGTATAATGTGATGATGTCATAGTGATCATTTTCCATAACATTTTCCCCAAAAATTAACATTAAATGTAAATCCATATTTGTGATGGTGTCGTATTTGTGAAGTTGTGTAAATGTTTCTTTAAACTAATGTTCCGTAATCTTGAATGTGAATGTTTTGTTTGTGTATGAGTGTGCAAATCTTTTTTCATGTTGTTTTGTTTCATGTTGCAAGATCGTCATGTATTTCTGTATTCCTCGTTTAGTGTAAATCGTGTTTGTTGTTTTTCTTTTCCGAATGTGTAATGCGTATGTGCTATGTTGCGTGATTGTTGTTTGTACATTTGCTGTGTGTTTTTGTTGTGCATTATGTGGTATACGTAATATGACAGAGCAGTGCGTATTTCTCACGAGATCGAGTGTTAGCTGGAAAATGCGTGCTTCTTTGATTTCTCATTGATCTCTATGTGAGAATGTTTAACGCTGCTGTGATTACGCGAATTAAATAAACGCTGTAGTCGTGTTACCGCGACGCATTATGAGGTTCTTTTGAGACTCGTAATACCGACGTTAAGAAAAGTGCGCAAAGGAAATAAAGTACACGCAACTAACGCACCTGCCCTAATGCAAAACTCGTAATCTGGCCGTTAATTTTGAAAAATATTAATATTAATTTTGAAATATGAAAATCAATATTTCAATCCTTCAAAAAAACAACTATACCTTCAAAATATTAATATTAATTTTGAAATATGAAAATCAATATTTCAATTTTTCCCAAAAAAATTTTTTATATATCTTTTTTTTTTAAATAATAATTTCTATTTACTACAAATATATCATATTAATATGATACATATTAATAATATCTCAGCAAGTGCCTCCAAATAATATGTCAGTATATAGCCGGGTTATAATACAATATATTTAATAATTATCCTTTAAACTAAACCCCGATAAAATGCATATACCAAGACTATAAAATGAATGTAAATTCCTAAATTCTTTTTTTATTAGTTAATATTTATAGACACATTGAAATATATTTGTAGGAGACCAGATATGAATCAAAACTATACATGTTTAAAAACTATTTTAATATGCTATGCAAAGATCATAAAGTTTACCTTTAGAACTAGCCTTATTCACAATTGAATTGTATTAAAATACCACAATGAGACCAAGATATAAGCCACTAACATTCAAGCAGTACAATCAGCTATATAGCCACAATTTATCTTATATAATCCCAATTTAAAAACATCAGAAATGTTATCTATTATTTGTGCAAACAACCAACTCCTATGTCAATTTATCTAAGCTGAAATAAATTCTTAGTTATCTACAGTTAAGACAATGCTAATATATATATATATATATATATATATATATATATATATATATATATATATTTGCAAAGATAAATTACTTAGCACTAAGGATTAGTTTTAAAATACACAGGCTATGAATTACAAGTCAATAGCACAAAACAGTCCTCCCTTATATATAGCGCACAATGCTCACATATGATCGTAATATTTGAGTATGGCAGTTCATATACAGCTCCCACTCTGTGCAAATCAAAGTTTAATCCAAACTGACTTACTGCTTATTTTCAGCTGTGGGCAGCTCAGAGTTCAATCCGATTACGATCTATTGTAGTTACCTTCTCTCCCTTGCGAGACACTCCTCCACGCTGAGACTTAGTTATAACTGCTACTCCCAGAAAAGCCTTCCACTGCAAACCGCTGATAGGACTCCTCAGTCCTCCATCCAATGAAGAAAAACAAATAGCGAGGCAGCAGAGGTAAAAGTTAAAAGTTAACTTTTGTTAGAAACATTAAAATACATTCTAACAAGGTCAATAGGCCAGTGCAGCACCGGTCTTACACGTTTCAGCTTGCGCCTTCCTCATAGACCATGCTGCACTGACCTGACAGCCTCATTAAAAACATGTGTGATCCTGTGACGTAAATTAGTTCAAAAATGTTAACTCATTGTTGACCTTTGAATGTTCTGTCTACTATTTTATTCTTTGATTTTGGCTTGCCACATTTTGTAATGTTACATCTCAATTTGTCCTAAGTTTAACTATTTCTAGCTTATTAATAACATACCATACATACTTTATATATATATAAATGTATAGAAAGGAATTTATTATTTTTAAAGATATAATTCAATTAACGCTTATTCTCCTTTTCTGCTAATACTCTTAGAAAATATTGGGTACGCTTACCCTATTTTTTTTATAGTAAGCTTCTTTATCATTTTAAATGATCTTATGGCTTAATACAACTAATGTGGCAAGCCAAAATCAAAGAATAAAATAGTAGACAGAGCATTCAAAGATCAACATTGAGTTAACATTTTTTAACTAATTTACGTCACAGGATCACACATGTTTTTAATGAGGCTGTCAGGTTAGTGCAGCACGGTCTATGAGGAAGGCTCAAGCTGAAATGCGTAAGACCGGTGCTGCACTGGCCTCTTGACCCTGTTTGAATGTATTTTAATGTTTCTAATAAAAGTTAACTTATGAAATACAAGATTAAAATATGAATTGTTCTTTTAAATCTGCTATTTGACTATAATTACTAAATACCTTTGATTTAAATATAAAAAATTAGAACAATCATACATCACCAGTTTGAGCCAATTTGTAGTTCAATCTTTTCCAAATATTTTCAGATCACCTCATTTGAAGAAAAGTTATTGCATAGATTAAGGTTAGTTTCAGCTCCTTGCTTAAGTGATTGTGTTCCCAAGTATGGCCGCCAGTTATCAATCACCAGTGTAAGCAAATCAAAGAAAACTGTCCTCTCTTGCATTTAGCTATTCTTTATATAATCATTGGTAATCTTTTTTGGTTACGCCCACGGATGCTCGTCCTTTCTCATTGGCTCATTTTGGGGAATGTCCCCCCTCACTGCCTCTGTATGTGTCCTAATAGAAAATTCATTTGGCTGCCACACCATTCCAATCCCCTAGGGGGCAGCAGACAACCAGCAAATACAGTCTCATCATCCAACATTGTCAACAATTTAATACACTCTTACAAAGTGACTATCTATCATTCCATAACCTTTCGCCTCAATAAAATTCTCTTTTCAGCATCCACATCTCACCCAGCACAACAGAAAATGTACAATTTGATACCAAATATCACCATCCCACTAATCTCTATGTTAAAATAGAAAACATGCATACATATCCGTTCATGGCTACCACTCATGGGACATCCTATCTGAAAAAAAAGGACAGATGTTATTTTGAAATTTTGAAATTAGTCTATTCATTTATTATATAGATATCTACCTAGAGATCCCATCTCCACATCAGTCGCTCCCACAATCCTCACTATATTTCTGGAAAACAGAGAAATAAAAAAATGTGTTTATCTTTAAATCAATGGATCAGTATCTGTATATATCAATGTATCCATTCCTCAACACAGTGAACACTTATTCAATATATTATGTCCCAGCTCAATACATACTGTATATACATATATGTGTTATTTGAGTTATTTCAAACTCAAATGAAAACCTGGCATCATTCCTTTTGCAAGATGTTTTTTTTAATGTCATACAGAGACTTGCAATGCTAATTTGCCTGGGGTTGTATATTGGAAACTCTGCAGGGGCAATTCACACTTATGTGACAAAAATAATTTATTCAGCTAAAACTGGTTTTCCCTACAAATCTCATTAAGCCTAAAAGAAAGATCCCAGACATTGCGTCTATATTAGCTCAGGGGATCCTGTAACAGATGCTTTCTCTTTGAAATAACTTAAATGTTATCTTAATTAGGAGAAGCGTATCTTATGTCTGATATTTGTTTTTAAACTAATTTGTCTTTCTTTGAAATGACTGATGGCCAAATGTTTTAGGGCCAGCAGAAAGGGTCAGTCACAATCTGATAGGAATTTCAGATTCACACCTTAGCAAGAAAATTTTTCTTTTGAAGTGACGTTTATGATTCATCCTGTGTAATCAAAAGAAGAAAATGGGGTTTAAATTACACACAGTGAAAACCATCTCATACTGGATTTCTAGCTACAAAATGAAATATCAAATATCTGATATATCTGTAGCTTATTTAATGTTATTTACAGGTACCCTGACAGGTCGTAGGGATTCATCTCCTACCTCCCTTTTCAGATCGACAATATACTCTTATATACCATTACCTCTGCTGATAGTTTTCAGTACTGGTTTGGCTATCTGCTATATGTAAATGGGTGTCTTTCGGTAAGTATGTATCATTATTTAAAGGGACAGTCTAGGCCAAAATAAACTTTCATGATTCAGATAGAGCATGTAATTTTAAACAATTTTCCAATTTATTTTTATCACCAATTTTGCTTTGTTCTCTTGGTATTCTAAGTTGAATGCTTAACCTAGGAGGTTCATATGCTAATTTCTTAGACCTTGAAGCCCACCTCTTTCAGAATGCATTTTAACAGTTTTTCACCACTAGAGGGTGTTAGTTCACATATTTCATATAGATAACACTGTGCTCGTGCACGTGAAGTAATCTGGGAGCAGGCACTGATTGGCTAGACTGCAAGTCTGTCAAAAGAACTGAAAAAAGGGGCAGTTTGCAGAGGCTTAGATACAAGATAATCACAGAGGTTAAAAGTATATTATTATAACTGTGTTGGTTATGCAAAACTGGGAAATGGGTAATAAAGGGATTATCTATCTTTTAAAACAATAAAAATTCTGGTGTAGGCTGTCCCTTTAAGACACCCTCAGCTATGGTTTGGTATGCTTTATGTATTAATATAAAGGTTTAAATAGATCTATTTTACTTATATTTGCAATGAGTCAGGTCTATGTATATTTCCTTTTGCAGACTGTCAGTTTCAGTTTGGGAAGCATGTTTTAGGAAGTTATTTTTCTTACCTGGGGTATAGTCCTTTTTTTCAAATTGACTGTTTTTCTTTAAATTTTGTGGGCAAAATTAGTCTCGCAAGGTCACAAAATGCTGTTATTTATTGCGTCATTCTTGGCGCGAGAATTTTTTGGTGTGAAGGTACACCTTTGATGACGCAAGTTCGGCATTTCCGGCGTCTTAGTTGGCGCCAGGTTTCCTTGCACGAGGTTGCGTCTGTTATGACGCAAGTTGTGTCATTTCCGGATGTTGTTGGCGAAAAAAAATATTTCAACTTCCTTTTGCGTTGGGCATCATACTTGGCGCCAAAAAATGTAGGTTTTTTTTTACCCCACTTCCTAAATGCCTCTTGCCTTCTATATGCTCAGAAGGCTATGCTGTTTGCATTTTTTCCCATTCATGAAACTGCCATATAAGGAAATTGTAAATTTTGCTTTAATGTTGTTTTTTCTCTTACATTTTGCAAGATGTCTCAATCTGATCCTGTCTCAGAAGCAACTGTTGGAACCCTGCTGCATGATCACAGTTCTACCAAAGCTAAGTGTACAGGGAGTGCAGAATTATTAGGCAAGTTGTATTTTTGAGGATTAATTTTATTATTGAACAACAACCATGTTCTCAATGAACCCAAAAAACTCATTAATATCAAAGCTGAATAGTTTTGGAAGTAGTTTTTAGTTTGTTTTTAGTTATAGCTATTTTAGGGGGATATCTGTGTGTGCAGGTGACTATTACTGTGCATAATTATTAGGCAACTTAACAAAAAACAAATATATACCCATTTCAATTATTTATTTTTACCAGTGAAACCAATATAACATCTCAACATTCACAAATATACATTTCTGACATTCAAAAACAAAACAAAAACAAATCAGTGACCAATATAGCCACCTTTCTTTGCAAGGACACTCAAAAGCCTGCCATCCATGGATTCTGTCAGTGTTTTGATCTGTTCACCATCAACATTGCGTGCAGCAGCAACCACAGCCTCCCAGACACTGTTCAGAGAGGTGTACTGTTTTCCCTCCTTGTAAATCTCACATTTGATGATGAACCACAGGTTCTCAATGGGGTTCAGATCAGGTGAACAAGGAGGCCATGTCATTAGATTTTCTTCTTTTATACCCTTTCTTGCCAGCCACGCTGTGGAGTACTTGGACCCGTGTGATGGAGCATTGTCCTGCATGAAAATCATGTTTTTCTTGAAGGATGCAGACTTCTTTCTGTACCACTGCTTGAAGAAGGTGTCTTCCAGAAACTGGCAGAAGGACTGGGAGTTGAGCTTGACTCCATCCTCAACCCGAAAAGGCCCCACAAGCTCATCTTTGATGATACCAGCCCAAACCAGTACTCCACCTCCACCTTGCTGGCGTCTGAGTCGGACTGGAGCTCTCTGCCCTTTACCAATCCAGCCACGGGCCCATCCATCTGGCCCATCAAGACTCACTCTCATTTCATCAGTCCATAAAACCTTAGAAAAATCAGTCTTGAGATATTTCTTGGCCCAGTCTTGACGTTTCAGCTTGTGTGTCTTGTTCAGTGGTGGTCGTCTTTCAGACTTTCTTACCTTGGCCATGTCTCTGAGTATTGCACACCTTGTGCTTTTGGGCACTCCAGTGATGTTGCAGCTCTGAAATATGGCCAAACTGGCAGCAAGTGGCATCTTGGCAGCTGCACGCTTGACTTTTCTCAGTTCATGGGCAGTTATTTTGCGCCTTGGTTTTTCCACACGCTTCTTGCGACCCTGTTGACTATTTTGAATGAAACGCTTGATTGTTCGATGATCACGCTTCAGAAGCTTTGCAATTTTAAGAGTGCTGCATCCCTCTGCAATATATCTCACTATTTTTGACTTTTCTGAGCCTGTCAAGTCCTTCTTTTGACACATTTTGCCAAAGGAAAGGAAGTTTCCTAATAATTATGCACACCTGATATAGGGTGTTGATGTCATTAGACCACACCCCTTCTCATTACAGAGATGCACATAACCTAATATGCTTAATTGGTAGTAGGCTTTCAAGCCTATACAGCTTGGAGTAAGACAACATGCATAAAGAGGATGTCATAACCTGTACCTTTAAATATTTTTGTAGCTCTTTTGTGTAAAAACCGAAATAAAATGGTTAATTACCTCGGTTTATACAAAGTGAGACAATGCTATTAAGTAATTGTGTTGCTTATATGAATACAATTTTGATATTCAATAAGATATATACAAGTAATTTGAATATGATTTAGCAAGGCAGAGCGTGAGAAAAACCTCAGATGTAAAAGTTAGGTTTATAAAATCCTTAGACTCAGATGAAGATAAAGAGGATTCAACATGGAATGGTCTCAAATAAAATATATTTCACGCACTCACAACAGCCATACTAAAATATATACAGCAGCATCCATACAAACAGTTCCGGTATTCAAGTAGCAATAGGTGAAAATTAAGACCTGATTGACCGTTATCCAGGAATATACCAGAGAACAATTTATGAAAGTCACAAGTATTGTATACAACGTTACCAATCTGTAGCGTGGAGAGCGGTACTTTAAATTAGAAGTCTGGAGGCTGCAGCGACCAAGAGAGAAGCAGAGCGTGACAACTCCTATGAGAGCGGTATCCGCTGTGTGAGTGCGGCAAGAGCGAAGAGGAAAAGTAGATCCGGTAGCTCAGTAATCTTGCAAACAGGAACTCCGTGTAAAAATTAGGTTAGTTTGGAAACAAGCTGAAATTACAAAGTTAGGATCACTTTGAGGAATCAATAGCAACAATTCTCAATATAGATTTGACCTGAGGATAAAGTTAGGAATATCACATATGGAAACAACTTCAATTTTCAGGCAATGATGACCTGGAACTGCTTCCTTAAATAGGCCTGTGGTTCAAGAGGAAGTGAAGGATTTAAAGGTATATCACATGTCCCCAGTCTCAGGGAATCACCCCTGGGGATTCCAAATGGGGTTTGGATGGGTATCTTCTATGGAAGATGCGAATAAGTTTGGGAGAGTGGATGTCTTTATGATTTTGCCATGAATTTTCTTCTGGACCATATCCTTTCCATTTTATGAGATACTGTAATCTACGTCTAAAAATTCTAGAATCTAAAATAGCCTCTACCTCATATTCTTCATGATCATCTATAGATACTGGTGATGGTGAAGGACTAGACGTAGATGGTTGAGAATTGTAAGGTTTTAGTAGTGAGATATGGAATGTAGGGTGAATCTTATATTCATTGGGTATTCTAAGCCTAACAGCATTGGAGTTAATTATTTTATCCACAGCGAAAGGTCCCAAGAACTGGTTAGCCAACTTTTTACAAGGTACTTGTAATTTTAGATTCTTGATAGAGAGTAATACTAAGTCACCAATCTTGTATTCAGGACCCTTTCTATGTTTTTTATCGAAATACTTCTTTTGATACTCCTTTGCTGTGGCGAGATGATTTTTGAGAGTCCTTAGTCTTTCCAATAACTTGGAAGAAAATTCCAAAGCTTTAGGTGAATTCACTATTTTACTTGATACGGTAATAGTATTCGGATGGTAACCGTAAGTGGCATAGAATGGTGAAGTCTTTATGGAGGCTGATCTAGAGTTGTTATATGAGAACTCAGCCATAGAGAGGTAAGCAGTCCAATTGTCCTGTAAGTGTGAAATGTAGCAACGTAAGTATTGTTCTATAGTCTGGTTGAGTCTTTCAGTTAACCCATTTGTCTGTGGGTGAAAAGCGGTAGAGTAACGTGAGTCGATTTTTAACAATTTACATAGTGATCTCCAGAAAGAGGAGGTAAATTGTGTGCCCCGGTCAGTTATAATGTTAGATGGAAGGCCATGTAATCTAACAATTTGGTCAAGGAAAACCTTAGCTGTTGTCATAGCTGTTGGTAACCCCTTTAGAGGTATGAAATGGCTTAATCTCGTCAAATGGTCAACAACTACCATAATCGTATTGTATTGTTCAGAATTGGGTAATTCTACAATAAAATCCATGGCTATAGTGCTCCATGGTTTATCAGGAATGGGCAGTGGTGTTAGGAGACCTATAGGCTGTTTGTGGTCTGATTTATTGCGAGCACAATTATCACACTTTGATACATATTCATATATAAATCGATTCATCCCAGGCCACCAAAATCTCCTTCTAGTAAGTTCAATTGTCTTCTGGATACCAGTATGCCCAGATAGAACATTATCATGAGAATGGGTCAGGATGGAATTTCTGATACTTTCAGGGATGTACAATTTAGAATTGTGGTAATATAAACCTGTCTGTGGATCTCTATTACAATTTTTTGGAGAAGTGTTTTCTTGTTTTAGTGCTTTAAGAATATCTTCTTCAATGGGAGTTAAAATCCCTATGATCTTTTCAGCAGGAATAGTAAGTTCTGGAGTGTCTTGGGGTGCAGTTTCATGTATGCGAGAAAGTGCATCTGCTTTTTTATTCAAAGTTCCAGGCTTGTATGTAATTTGGAAATCGAATCGGTCGAAGAAAATGGACCACCGAGCTTGACGAGCCGATAAGGTTTTAATTCTTCTTAAAATTTTACAAATTTTTATGGTCAGTGAATATCAGAAACGGAACTTTGGATCCCTCTAGAAGATGTCTCCAGTGTTCTAGAGAACTTTTTATAGCTAAGAGTTCTTTATCCCCCACACTATAATTAATCTCCGCACTTGTAAGCATTCTAGAATAGAATGCTATAGGATGTGTTTCTGTTTTCTCACTGTTTTGTTGTGAGAGGACTGCTCCTATTCCGGTATTGGAGGCATCTACCTCTAGTAGGAACTTTTCTTGATAATCTGGCATGGATAATATTGGAGCAGTAGTAAACAAAGTTTTGAGGTGGTTGAAGGTGTCTTGAGCTGAGTCGGACCATCTGAATCTTTGTTTAATGCTAGTCAATTGAGTTAAGGGTCTAATGACTGTAGTTTTTTATGAATTTTCTGTAAAAATTCGCGAAACCTATGAATCTCTGTAAAGATTTTACAGAGGTGGGAACTGGCCAATTCTTTATGGCTGCCACCTTGTCAGGGTCCATTTGTATTCTGTTTGGAGTGATAATATATCCTAAAAACTTGATTTCAGAGACATGAAATTCACATTTCTCTAATTTTGCATAGAGCTTGTGTTCTTTTAAACGCATTAGGACCCAACGCACATGCTTTTCATGTTCTTCTGCTGTCCTAGAATATATTAAGATGTCATCCAAGTAGATTATGACACAGATGTCCATTAAGTCGTGAAAGATTTCATTTATAAAATGTTGGAATGTAGCGGGGGCGTTACTGAGTCCGAAAGGCATGACATTGTATTGGAATAAGCCGTATCGGGTTCTAAAAGCAGTCTTCCATTCATGTCCTTCTTTTATTCTTATCAAATTATATGCGCCTTTAAGATCCAATTTAGTGTATATTGTTGCTTCATGTAATCGTTCTAGAAGTTCTGGGATCAAGGGTAGAGGATATCTGTTCTTTATAGTAATGTTGTTTAATGCTCTATAATCTATGATGGGTCTGATGGTCCCATCTTTATTGCGTACCAGAAACATGCCAGCCGCAGCGGGAGATGTGGAGTGTGTAATAAACCCTTTTCGGAGGTTATCATCAAGATAAGATCTTAGATAGACTAATTCATCTTGTGATAGGGGATATATTTTCCCATGTGGTATTTGGGAGCCGGGAATTAAATCAATAGGACAATCGAAACTTCTATGGGGAGGAAGATTTTCTGCCTCCTTTAAATCAAACACCTCTGCCAGGTCCTGATAAATAAGGGGAAGTTCATTTTCAATTGACGAGATTGTTTGATAGGGGTAGCATGTTTTTAAACAGTAGGAGGAGTTTAATGATATTTCTGTCTTAGTCCAGTCAATAGTGGGATTATGGTTTTGTAACCAGGAGAAACCCAGAATTAATGTGTGTAAATGTATAGGTATCAGGTCAAAAGTAAGATATTCTGTGTGACCAGTACTAGTTGTAAGTAAAATAGGGATTGTTTGGTGAGTTATGGGACCTTGTTGTATTGGTGAACCATCAATAAGTCGAACTGAAACAGGGTTAGGTTTGCAAATTATAGGTATTTTATTAATCTTAACATAGTTTGAATCTATGTAATTTCCAGAAGCACCTGAATCAATCAGAGCACTAGTGCGAATGTTTTTCTGGTCCCACTGTAAAGAAAGGTTTAAAGTCAGTTGGTTAATTTTTGAAATATGAAAAATATTTTGTGTTTTTATAATCTTACCCTTCTTCTGTTTTAACAAAAGAGGACAGTTGTTGACTGAATGTTCCTTTTGGCCACAATAGAGACATAAATGCTCAGATCTTCTTCTGGCCTTTTCTTCTGGTGATAAGGGTCCCTTGATGGTTCCGATTTCCATGGGGGTCTGGTTTGCTGAGCCTCTTTCCTGTGTGGATGTATAGGTAAAAGATCTTTTACCAGTGGAATCATATGTGGTCTTCTCAGCCCTCCTTTCACGCAACCTTCGGTCCAGTGTTGTACTTAGTTTAATCAGTCCATTTAAGCTATCTGGTATTTCCAGGCGGGATAGCTCATCTTTGAGCATTTCAGAAAGACCAAGTCTAAACTGATTTTTTAGACTGATCTCATTCCATTCTGAATCGTCAGCCCACATTTGGAATTCAGTTATGTACTCCTCCACATTACGTTTTCCTTGTTTAAGGGATCTTAATTTTGTTTCAGCATTTATTTGAGTGTGGGTATCCTCATACAAAGCTGCCATAGCATGAAAAAAGTCCTGCAAAGAATCCAGAATGGGGTGATTATGTTCAAAAAATCTATTTGCCCAGGTGCGGGGCTCCCCCTGGAGGAAGGATATGGTGGTGCAAACTTTTATCCTGTCTGTGTGATATGTTTTAGGTCGCAGAGAAAATAAGAGATTGCATGCATTTTTAAAATCTCTGAACTCACTGCGTTTACCTGTGAATGGTTGAGGATAAGAAATATGAGGTTCTGGGTTTTCAGAGCTTTTGGTTGGCATACAGTCCTTAACCAAAGTTTTTAGTGTTTTGTTTTCACTTTGAACCTCTGTTAAAGCTCTTGCTAAATATTCTAGTTTTTGATGTATGTTTGAAAATTCGTTTTTTATTTCATTAGGATCCATATTAACAATAATGACTCCAAAAAAAAAAACGACAATTACTTTTATAGGCCTGAAAATTCTGTCATAACCTGTACCTTTAAATATTTTTGTAGCTCTTTTGTGTAAAAACCAAAATAAAATGGTTAATTACCTCGGTTTATACAAAGTGAGACAATGCTATTAAGTAATTGTGTTGCTTATATGAATACAATTTTTATATTCAATAAGATATATACAAGTAATTTGAATATGATTTAGCAAGGCAGAGCGTGAGAAAAACCTCAGATGTAAAAGTTAGGTTTATAAAATCCTTAGACTCAGATGAAGATAAAGAGGATTCAACATGGAATGGTCTCAAATAAAATATATTTCACGCACTCACAACAGCCATACTAAAATATATACAGCAGCATCCATACAAACAGTTCCGGTATTCAAGTAGCAATAGGTGAAAATTAAGACCTGATTGACCGTTATCCAGGAATATACCAGAGAACAATTTATGAAAGTCACAAGTATTGTATACAACGTTACCAATCTGTAGCGTGGAGAGCGGTACTTTAAATTAGAAGTCTGGAGGCTGCAGCGACCAAGAGAGAAGCAGAGCGTGACAACTCCTATGAGAGCGGTATCCGCTGTGTGAGTGTGGCAAGAGCGAAGAGGAAAAGTAGATCCGGTAGCTCAGTAATCTTGCAAACAGGAACTCCGTGTAAAAATTAGGTTAGTTTGGAAACAAGCTGAAATTACAAAGTTAGGATCACTTTGAGGAATCAATAGCAACAATTCTCAATATAGATTTGACCTGAGGATAAAGTTAGGAATATCACATATGGAAACAACTTCAATTTTCAGGCAATGATGACCTGGAACTGCTTCCTTAAATAGGCCTGTGGTTCAAGAGGAAGTGAAGGATTTAAAGGTATATCACAGAGGATGATGTGGTCAAAATACTCATTTGCCTAATAATTCTGCACTCCCTGTATCTGTAAATTAGATGAGATTATATCTCCAGCTGTAGTATGTAACAGTTGTCATGATAAGCTTTGGCACGCAGAAAACGTTTCCATCAGTACTAGTACAGTTTCTGTTGTTCCATCAACATCTTATGTACATGATATCCCTGTTGATATGAAAAAGTATATTGCTGATGCAATACAAAAGGCTTTGTCTGCTATTCCGCCTTCTAATAAACTTAAAACTTCTCATAAATTTGATGAAGTTTCTAATGACCAACAACATACTGAAATGTCCTCCTCTGATGAGGATCTCTCTGATTCAGAACATCCTACCTCAGACATTGACACTGACAAATCTACTTATATTTTCAAGATTGAGTATATTCGTTCCTTGTTAAAAGAAGTGTTGGTTACTTTGGATATTGAGGAGTCTAGTCCTCTTTATATAAAAACTAGTAAATGTTTAAATTCTGTTTATAAACCTTCTGTGGTTACTCCTGAGGTTTTTCCAATTCCTGATGCTATTTCTGATGTGATTGTTAAGGAAAGGGACATTGACGTTGTTGTCTTATCCTTAAATCATCTTAAAGGGACACTGTACCCAAAAATTTTCTTTTGTGATTCAGATTGAGCATGAAATTTTAAGCAAATTTCGAATTTACTCCTATTATCAAATTTTCTTCATTCTCTTGGTATCTTTATTTGAAATGCAAGGGCGCGATCCGATATAGATCGTAGTTTGCGGCGCAAGCGAGGGAACCCCCCGCCGCCCGTAGTTTCAGCTTGCAACTCGAGCTATCCCATATACGGCGCCGTCAGATGCTAAAGTGCCGTAAGTCTGACAAACCAGCGATGTCCAGAAATCTGCGTAAGTACAAATTTCTGGAGTCGCCAGTGACTTACGGCACTTTAGAAACTGCCGGCGCTTACAAAACCTGACTAAGTTATAAAATCAACCGTACTGAACCAATCAGCCAATCGAATTGAACTTGAATCTGATTGGCTGATTCAATCAGGCAATCAGATTTTTCTACCTTAATTCCGATTGGCTGATAGAATCCTATCAGCCAATCGGAATTCGATGGACGCCATCTTGGATGACATCATTTAAAGGTACCTCATTCCTCGTTCAGTCGTCGTGCCGGATGGATGCTCCGCAGCGGAGGAGCGAAGAAAGAAGATTTGAATCTGATTGGCTGATTCAATCAGGCAATCAGATTTTTCTACCTTAATTCCGATTGGCTGATAGAATCCTATCAGCCAATCGGAATTCGATGGACGCCATCTTGGATGACATCATTTAAAGGTACCTCATTCCTCGTTCAGTCGTCGTGCCGGATGGATGCTCCGCAGCGGAGGAGCGAAGAAAGAAAATTGAAGATGCCGCTTTGCTTGAAGACATCGCCGGATGGAAGAAGACTTCTCTGCCGCTTGTTTGAAGACATCGCCCCGGATGGAAGACTTCTCTGCCGCTTGATTGAAGACATCGCCCGGATGGAAGAAGACTTCTCTGCCGCTTGATTGAAGACATCGCCCGGATCGGATGAAGCGTTCTGCCCGGCTGGGTGAATACAAGGTAGGGAGATCTTCAGGGGGGTAGTGTTAGTTTTTTTAAGGGGGTTTGGGTGGGTTTAGAATAAGGGTATGTGGGTGGTGGGTTGTAATGTTGGGGGGTGGTATTGTGTTTTTTTTTACAGGCAAAAGAGCTGATTTCTTTGGGGCATGCCCCGCAAAAGGCCCTTTTAAGGGCTGGTAAGGTAAAAGAGCTGTTGACTTTTTTAATTTAGAATAGGGTAGGGAATTTTTTTTATTTTGGGGGGCTTTATTATTTTATTAGGGGGCTTAGAATAGGTGTAATTAGCTTAAAAATCTTGTAATCTTTTTTTATTTTTTGTAATTTAGTGTTTTTTTTTTTGTAATTTAGTTTAGTTTATTTAATTGTATTTTAGTTTAGATATTTGTAGTTTATTTAATTTATTGATAGTGTAGGTGTATTTGTAACTTAGGTTAGGATTTATTTTACAGGTAAATTGGTAATTATTTTAACTAGGTAGCTATTAAATAGTTATTAACTATTTAATAGCTATTGTACCTAGTTAAAATAAATACCAAGTTACCTGTAAAATAAATATAAACCCTAAAATAGCTACAAAGTAATTATTAATTACATTGTAGCTATCTTAGGGTTTATTTTATAGGTAAGTATTTAGATTTAAATAGGAATATTTTAATTAATAATATTAATTAGATTTATTTTAATAAGAATTTAGTTAGGAATGTTAGAGTTAGATAGGGACATTATACTTAATATATATATATATATATAATAACGATATTAACTATATTAACCCTAATATAATTAGGGTTAATATAGTTAATATATATAATATAATAACTATATTAACTATATTAACCCTAATATAATTAGGGTTAATATAGTTAATATAGCTGGCGGTGGTGTAGGGGGATTAGATTAGGGGTTAATGTGTTTAATATAGGTGGGGGCGGTGTAGGGGGATTAAATTAGGGGTTAATATTTTTAAAATAGATGGCGGCGGGGTAGGAGCTCACTTTAGGGGGTAGGTAAGGTAGATGGCGGCGGGGTAGGGGCACACTTTAGGGGGTAGGTAAGGTAGATGGCGGTGGTGTAAGGGGCTCACATTAGGGGGTAGGTAAGGTAGATGGCGGCGGTGTAAGGGGCTCACATTAGGGGGTAGGTAAGGTAGATGGCGGCGGTGTAGGGGCTCACATTAGGGGGTGAAAATGGAGTAAGATTTATCCATTTTCGCCACGTAAGTCCTTACGCTGTATATTGGATACCAAACTGCGCGGGTTTGGTATACCTGTCTATGGCCCAAAAAACTACGGGCGAAGGCAGAAATATACGAGCGTAACTTCTAGGTTACGCCGTATATAGGATACCAAACCCGCGCAAAATTCGGCGGCGCCGGCTTTTGCGGGCGACGCTGCATATCGGTTCGAGCCCCAAGAATGTAAGTTTAGATGCCGGCCCATTTTTGGTTAACAACCTGGGTTGTCCTTGCTGATTGGTGGATAAATTCAACCACCAATAAAAAAGTGCTGTCCAGAGTACTAAAACCAAAAAAAAGCTTAGATGCCTTCTTTTTCAAATAATGATAGCAAGAGAACGAAGAAAAATTGATAATATGAGTAAATTAGAAAGTTGCTTAAAATTGCATGCTCTTTCTGAATTACAAAAGAAAAAAATTGGGTTCAGTGTCCCTTTAAAGGGACATTACCTCTACCTGCCATAAAGTGATACTGACCTCTGCTTTGCCTGACTACCCTAAAGGATCATCCTCTGCTTGCCATAAAGTGATACTGACCTCTGCTTTGCCTGACCGCTCTAACGGATTATCCTCTGCCTGCTATAAAGTGATTCTGACCTCTGCTTTGCCTGACCACTCTAACGGGGCACCATCAACCTGCTTTTAGTCCTGTATCCTATACTTCCTCATCTCAACTTGAGACTCTTCCGTGACCCTGCACCATCTGTGAGTACTCAGTTTTTCTTTTCCTGCATATACTGTTTTTCTTTCCTGAGTGGGTCACGTCCTGGTTTCCTCTCAGTGTGCTAGCTTGTGTTTATAATATCACTCTAGCAGTTGGGTCTAATCCTGGACTGATTCTATACAGCTGACAGAACAAACGGGCCATACTATGGACCCCTCCAAATTGGATCAGATAACTGCTCTACTACAAAATCTAGTTGTTCCAATACAATCCAACCCTACCTCACTGACTTCGTAACCCTCATCCATTCCAGCAACCCTTCCACAAGGACAAATGGGCCCCAGGATACACCTTGATGATAAATATGATGGTAACCCCAAAGACTGTCTGGGTTTTTTGAACTAATGCCGCCTACATTTTCGCAACAGTGCTGCACTACTTTCTACACCTTCGGCTAGGATAACATTTCTCATATCCTTGATGAAAGGAAAAGCCCTGGCCAGGGTGTCTCCCTTGTTGGAAAAGAAAGATCCTATTCTTCAGGATGTAGATTCCTTCCTGTCCCTATTTTCGACTGATTTTTGATAAGCCTTGGAGATCCTCAGCCTCTCTTTTAGACCTACGTCAGCGGACCCAACCTGTGGCACAATATGCAATTGAATTCTGCACACTTGCGGCTGAGACCTCAGGGAGCTCTTATAGCGGCTTTTCGTAAGGGACTTTCTGAACGTCTCAAAGACGAACTAGTATATCTGGATCTTCCGGAATCCCTAGAAGACAAACAGAAAGAGAGAGAAACTGTAAGCCTTTATCTCGCTCTTCATTTCGTCTAGCACCCCATTTCTCCAATCCTGTATCTCCTACCTCCACCTCTATTGATTAGACTGAACCTATGGAAGTTGGTACCATAAAGCTAATAAAGACCGAACGCCAGAGAAGACGCTCACTTGGTCTATGCCTATACTGTGGTCTAAAGGGGCACTTGTTGAGGGACTGTCCCACCAGACCAGTTAAGCCAAATTGAATTTTCTTCCCTGAACAACAAACTCTTTGTGCCGGTGACTCTTCACCTTGGAGAACGCAAACTTTATACTCAAGGCCTCATTGATTCCGGTGCTGGAGGAGTGTTTATTGACTCTACCTTTGTAACCACACACAGGATACCCTTACGATCTAAAGGGCAATCTGTTAAGGTCTACACTATCAGCGGTGATCCACTGGGTTCTGGACTCATTAAGTTATCTACCAGGCCATTGCTATTCTCCGTTAAAGTTCTCCATTCTGAAACAATCAGATTTGCTGTCATTCTGACTCCCCAATTTCTCATAATTTTGGGTCTCCCCTGGCTCCAGTTACACAACCCTACCTTTTCTTGGGCACGAAGCGAACTCACTTCTTGGTTTTTTTTTGTCTCTGACCAACTGTTTACATACTCCAGTCAAATGACCACTCACCATAGCACTTGTTACAGAAACCTCTAACTCCTTACCCATTCCCTATCTGCAAGGATCCACTATATTTACCAAATTTAATCTTTGTGGCGCATACAACCTAATCCATATGCGCAAGGGAGATGAATGGAAAACAGCTTGTAACACCCGCTTTGGGCATTACGAATATCTGGTCATGCCTTTTGGGGCTCTGCAATGCCCCTGCAGTGTTCCAGCACTTTGTGAACAAGATTTTTCGGGATTATTTGAATGTCTTTGTCATCATCTACCTTGACAATATCCTCATCTTTTCACAAAACTATCAAGATCATGTATCCCATGTCAAGAAAGTACTTCAACGTCTTAGAGATAATTATCTATTTGCTAAGATGGAAAAATGTTCTTTTCTTTTCACCAGGACCCTATTCCCTTTCTAGGATATGTAATATCTAAAATTGGCTTCAAAATGGATTCTACTAAACTTAATGCCATACTAGAATGGCCTAGACCTGACTCCCTTAAAGCTCTCCAGCATTTCCTGGGCTTCGCCAGTTACTACAGGAAGTTCATCAAAGGTTTTGCCACTATTGTGGAACTCCTTACTTTCCTGACTAAAAAGAGGCAAAACTGCAAAGAGTGGACTCCAGATGCTATTCAGGCTTTTGATTCTCTAAAAAAGGCTTTTGCTTCTGCACCTATTCTTTGTCATTCTAATCCTGAATACCAATTCATCCTGGAAGTGGATGCTTCCTCAGTGGCTGCAGGAGCAGTCCTTTCTCAACGCATTCCTTAGTCTGGTAAAATTCATCCCGACGGTTTCTTCTCCAAGAAGTTCACCTCTTCATAATTAAATTATGACGTGGGCAACAATGAATTGCTGGCCATCAAAATGTCCTTAGACGAATGGAGACATTGGTTAGAGGGTACTATTCAACCTTTCTTGATCCTCACTGATCATAAGAATTTACTTTATCTCCAGACAGCCAAACGTTTAAATTCTCGGCAAGCACAATGGTCTTTGTATTTCTCTTGGTTCAACTATGTTTTATCCTACTTTCCTGGCACGAAGAATATCAAGGCTGATGCTTTGTCAAGGCAGTTCCAAACCACTAATTCTCCAGATTCTGGCAATATTCTCTATCCTCATGAGATCATAGCTCAACTATCGGTCTCTACCTTACAAGAATTACAAGCTGCTCAAAAGGACCTTTCTTCCACCTGCAAATCCCCTGTTGGTCTGTTTTTTTGTTCCTGAGCACCTCCGATCTAAATTCTTATTATTGGCTCATGACAATCCTATTTCCGGACATCCTGGTGTCAGCAATACTATTTGGAACCTTAAGCAACATGTCTGGTGGCCCTCTTTAACCCGGAATGTCAAAGATTATGTTTCGGCTTGCACTGTATGTGCATCCAACAAGATACCTCATCAATTACCTTCTGGTTTACTCCAACCTCTCCCTATTCCTCATCTGCCTTGGACTCATTTATCCATGGATTTTGTTACTGATCTCCCTCTATCAGCTGGAAACAATACTATTTGGGTTATTATCGACAGATTCACCAAATCAGCCCATTTTGTGCCATTGTCTGACTTACCCTCTGCGAAAACCCTTTTCGAACTCTTTATTCAGCATGTAGTGAGACTTCGTGGTTTCTCACTTGATATCGTCTGTGACAGGGGGGTTCAGTTTGTTTCTCAGTTTTGGAAATCTCTTTGTAAACAATTTGGTACTTCCATCTCCTTGTCTACATCTCATCATCCCCAGTCCAACGGCCAAACCAAGAGGGTCAACCAGTGCTTGAAAACATATCTTAGGCATTATGTGGATCATCTCCACTACTTGCCTCTAGCTGAATTGGCTCACAATGTCTGATACAATACTTCTCTTAAAAACCTCACCCTTTAAAGCAGCTTATGGATTTCAACCTAGAACTTTCCCACTTCATACCTCTTCTTCGGAAATTCCCGCTGCTGATCTCTCTGTCTGCAGACTTTGTCGCCATTGGCGGAAAATCCGCCTTCTCACCAAAGTTTCTAACTAACATAAATTCTATGCTGATCGCAAACGTTAGAGCAAGGGTAAGAAGGCCCCCAAGTATCATCCTGGAGACAAGGTTTTGGTTTAATAGATATTCCAGACCTAGGCTTTGATTAAGGCTTTTCATAAGGCCCATCCCTCCAAACCTGGTCCTATCCCCCGGAGGGGTCCTTGAGGAGGAGGTGCTGTCATGATCCGATTATTGCAGTGTCGCTGCGGCTCCCGGATCTCTCTCTGGAATACTGCAACACGTTGCCTAGCAATGTGACGCGGCCTTCCTGTATCCGCCCCCACACCTCACTGGGCTTTTAAACCTCGGCGGGATTTCTCCCCTGTGCCTTTTTGTCAGATAGCGTTTCCTGCTCCTTGCTTCTTGGGTCCGTGAGTGTTTGCTCTCCTGCCTGCCTGCTGTTTTCGGACATTGACTTCTGCTTGCCTGATCACTCTGCTGGCTTATCATTAAACCTGCTGTTATCGGACATTGGCTTCTGCTTGCCTGACCACTCTGCTGCCTTATCCTTAAACCTGTTTAAAGGGACATTGACTACTGCTTGCCTGACCACTCTTCTGCCTTATCCTTAACCTGCTTAAAGGGACATTGACTTCTGACTGCCTGACCACTCTGTTGCCTTATCCTTAAATCATCTTAAAGGGACATTACCTCTGCCTGCTATAAAGTGATACTGGCCTCTGCTTTGCCTGACTACCCTAAAGGATCATCCTCTTCCTGCCATAAAGTGATACTGATCTCTGCTTTGCCTGACTACCCTAAAGGATCATCCTCTTCCTGCCATAAACTGATACTGACCTCTGCTTTGCCTGACTACCCTAAAGGATCATCCTCTGCCTGCCATACAGTTATACTGACCTCTGCTTTGCCTTACTACCCTAAAGGATTATCCTCTGCCTGCCATAAAGTGATACTGACCTCTGCTTTGCCTGACCACTCTAACCGGGCACCCTCAACCTGCTTTTAGTCCTGTATCCTATACTCCCTCATATCAACTTGAGACTGTTCCATGACCCTGCACCATCTGTGAGTACTCAGTTTTTCTTTTCCTCTTGTTATCTTTATTTAAAAAGCAGGTATTTAAAGCTTAGGAGCCGGCCCATTTTAGGTTCAGCACCCTGGATAGTGCTTCCTTATTGGTGGTTACATTTAGCCACCAATAAGACAGCATAACCCAGGTTCTGAACCAAAAATTGGTCGGCTCCTAAGCTTTACATTCCTGCTTTTTTTTTTTAAATAAAGATAGCAAAAAAAATGATTATAGGAAAAATGTAGAAAGGTGCTTAAAATTGCATGCTCTATCTGAATCATGAAAAGTTTAAAGTTGCCAGTAGTGCAATGTTGTTCCTTCAGCAATGGATAACAAGAGACTGAAGCAAGTTTGATAATAGAAATTGAAAAGTAATCATGAAATAATTTTTGGGGTTTCCTGTCTCATTAACATATTGTTCAAATGTAAGCAGCAAATAAAAGCTAAAATCGACATAGCACAGTGGTATGAGCAGACATAGCACAGAGCAGAGCAGAGCACAAACTAGTGACATTTGCAAGGTTGATTAACCCTTTCCATCACACATACCAAATATGATAGAACTTGTAGAACTTTCATACCCAGGAGAGAACAAAGGTAAAAAGTGTGGGGGTGGATGGGATGTGAGCTAAGTATAGGAAAAGCAGGAATATTTAGTAAAATCATGGCCTCACCTAAATGGCCCTCCACCATAATATGCAACTGTCACGAATACCTCAGGAGTTAGCTGAGAAGGGGTTAATTCTGTTCAGTTTGTGAGCTAAAAAACAGTTATTTGCTCTTCAAGAAGAATTGTGTCATGTGTTTGTGTTTTCTTTGAAGTGCCAGGAGCCTCATAATTAGTTTCTAAGGCTCACTCCTCCAGATGTTATTGTGTATACATTGAATCATAAAGCCACTCAAGCTTTTAGTTCCAGAGATACACAGGATAGAGTTTTATGGCTTAGACTGTCAGTAGAATACATGATAGAAAACAGGGCCTCAGTCACAGAAACTGATAAGGTCACTAAAATGACATTGGTATTATGTATATATGTGTTTAAAACTGTTATGACATTAAATGAAGGGAAATCTGTCATAACTGGTATCAAATTGATTCTCCCAATGAAACCAAGAGAGTACCGGTCAGTATATCTGACTATAGAGTGGCCTATCAGAAATTATAATGGGTTCTATAATTTCAGGCAAAAAAAAACCAGTTTATTGAAGGTCATAAAGACAGGGAGGTTTATTAGCCCGCCCAGGAGGGTATGGTCAGGCAACCTGATCTATGGAAAATAGGTATAAGAATCTTATTTTTTAACTATAAGATTGTCATTCTTACAAGGGGAGCTGCTCTACAGGGTAAGGACCATTGCTTTCATGCCAGCCCCTGGCACAGATCTTGGAACTAGAAAAGTATTCAGTCTGTTTTTCTCCCTTTTTATTTTAACCTGTTTGCGTGTGTAATTTTATTTGTAACAACTTTTTATTAATAATGCATTGTGCATAATATTTTTGGCATAATAAATAATCCTTTTATTAAGTTTGGCCTTTGTCTAATAATTGAACCACGTTACTGAAAGAGACTGGAATATTAGAACTGCATTATTTAGGTTATTTTCTGATAAATTGTATTCAGAGAGTTAATGTGTAAGTCTGGGTTTTTTCTTAGGATTTTCCCTTTAATAGATCCTAAGTGGTGGCAGCTTAGATATTGGGGCCTAGTTATCAAGCCGTCAACCTCAAATACGCTGGAATTCCGCAGCGTATTTGTGGCGAGGCTGATACGCCTTAGTTATCAAAGGCTCGAGACCGGCAAAAGTAGAATTTTGTGACGTAAGCATCGATCCGCCGGACTCAGTCCGACACAGATCGATTCTTACGTCACTCCAGATGTTCCGCACACAAGTGCGGCACATTCTCACTACTTTTGCTAGTTATCAAAAAACTAGCAGGTACGCTCGGCACTTTTACGGCCCAGCGTACCTGGTTTTCAAACCGCCACCCCTGGAGGCGGCGGATCCCATAGGAATCAATGGGAGTCTGACCATAGCGAAAGTACAAGTTCGCTGCTGACAGACATCCCATTCATTCCTATGGGAGCTGTCTACACCTAACACCCTAACATGTACCCCGAGTCTAAACACCACTAATCTGTCCCCCCTACACCGCCGCAACTAAATAAAGTTATTACCCCCTAAACCGCCGCTCCCGGAGCCCACCGCAAGCTACTCTATACATATTAACCCCTAAACAGCCGCTCCCGGAGCCCACCGCAACTATAATAAATGTATTAACCCCTAAACCGCCGCACCCTGAACCCACCGCAACCTATATTAAATGTATTAACCCCTATCCTGCCCCCCCTACACCGTCGCCACCTATAATAAATTTAATAACCCCTAATCTGCCCCCCCCTACACCGTCGCCACCTATAATAAATTTATTAACCCCTATCCTGCCCCCCACTACACCGCCGCCACTGTAATAAAATTATTAACCCCTAAACCTAAGTCTAACCCTAACCCTAACGCCCCCCTAACTTAAATATTAATTAAATAAATCTAAATAAATTAACTCTTATTAACTAAATGAATCCTATTTAAAACTAAATACTTACCTTTAAAATATACCCTAATATAGCTACAATATAAATAATAATTATATTCTAGCTATCTTAGGATTTATTTTTATTTTACAGGCACCTTTCAATTTATTTTAACTAGGTACAATAGCTATTAAATAGTTATTAACTATTTAATAGCTTACCTAGCTAAAATAAAGAGAAATTTACCTGTAAAATAAAAACTAACCTAAGTTACAATTACACCTAACACTACACTATACTTTAATAAATTATTCCTATTTAAAACTAAATACTTACCTGTAAAATAAACCCTAAGATAGCTACAATATAATTAATAATTATATTGTAGCTATCTTAGGATTTATCTTTATTTTACAGGTAACTTTGTATTTATTTTAGCTAGTTAGAATAGTTATTAAATAGTTATTAACTATTTAATAACTACCTAGCTAAAAGAAATACAAAATTACCTGTAAAATAAATCCTAACTTAAGTTACAATTAAACCTAATACTACACTATCATTAAATTAATTAAATAAACTACCTACAAATAACTACAATTAAATACAATTACATAAACTAACTAAAGTACAAAAAATAAAAAAAGCTAAGTTACAAAAAATAAAAAAATAAGTTACAAACATGTTAAAAATATTACAACAATTTTAAGCTACTTACACCTAATCTAAGCCCCCTAATAAAATAACAAACCCCCCCAAAATAAAACAAATGCCCTACCCTATTTGTGGGGGCATGCCCCAAAGAAAACAGCTCTTTTGCCTGTAAAAGAAAAATACAACCCCCCCCAACATTAAAACCCACCACCCACATACCCCTAATCTAACCCAAACCCCCCTTACAAAAACCTAACACTAATCCCCTGAAGATCATCCTACCTTGTCTTCACTCAGCCGAGCAGCGATGGAACCGAAGTGGACATCCGGAGCGGAAGAAGTTAATCCTCCAAGCGGCGCTGAAGAAATCTTCCATCCGATGAAGTCATCATCCAGGCGGCGCTGAAGAAAAGTCTTCGATCCGGCCGATGTCATCTTCAAAGAGGCGCTGAAGAGGTCTTCTATCCGGGCGATGTCATCTTCCAAGCCGGGTCTTGAATCTTCCTTCCGCCGACGCGGAACCTCCTTCTTCACCGACGGACTACGACGAATGAAGGCTCCTTTAAGGGACGTCATCCAAGATGGCGTCCCCTCAATTCCGATTGGCTGATAGGATTCTATCAGCCAATCGGAATTAAGGTATGAAAAATCTGATTGGCTGATGGAATCAGCCAATCAGATTGAGCTCGCATTCTATTGGCTGTTCCGATCAGCCAATAGAATGTGAGCTCAATCTGATTGGCTGATTGGATCAGCCAATCGGATTGAACTTGAATCTGATTGGCTGATTCCATCAGCCAATCAGAATTTTCCTACCTTAATTCCGATTGGCTGATAGAATCCTATCAGCCAATCGGAATTGAGGGGACGCCATCTTGGATGACGTCCCTTAAAGGAGCCTTCATTTGTCGTAGTCCGTCGGTGAAGAAGGAGGTTCCGCGTCGGCGGAAGGAAGATTCAAGACCCGGCTTGGAAGATGACTTTGCCCGGATAGAAGACCTCTTCAGCGCCTCTTTGAAGATGACATCGGCCGGATCGAAGACTTTTCTTCAGCGCCGCCTGGATGATGACTTCATCGGATGGAAGATTTCTTCAGCGCCGCTTGGAGGATTAACTTCTTCCGCTCCGGATGTCCACTTCGGTTCCATCGCTGCTCGGCTGAGTGAAGACAAGGTAGGATGATCTTCAGGGGATTAGTGTTAGGTTTTTGTAAGGGGGGTTTGGGTTAGATTAGGGGTATGTGGGTGGTGGGTTTTAATTTTGGGGGGGGGTTGTATTTTTCTTTTACAGGCAAAATAGCTGTTTTCTTTGGGGCATGCCCCCACAAATGGCCCTTTTAAGGGCTGGTAAGGTAAAAGAGCTTTGAAGTTTATTTAATTTAGAATAGGGTAGGGCATTTTTTTATTTTGGGGGGGTTTGTTATTTTATTAGGGGGCTTAGATTAGGTGTAAGTAGCTTAAAATTGTTGTAATATTTTTAACATGTTTGTAACTTATTTTTTTATTTTTTGTACTTTAGTTAGTTTATGTAATTGTATTTAATTGTAGTTATTTGTAGGTAGTTTATTTAATTAATTTAATGATAGTGTAGTATTAGGTTTAATTGTAACTTAGGTTAGGATTTATTTTACAGGTAATTTTGTATTTCTTTTAGCTAGGTAGTTATTAAATAGTTAATAACTATTTAATAACTATTCTAACTAGCTAAAATAAATACAAAGTTACCTGTAAAATAAATATAAATCCTAAGATAGCTACAATATAATTATTATTTATATAGTAGCTATATTAGGGTTTATTTTACAGGTAAGTATTTAGTTTTAAATAGGAATAATTTATTAAAGTATAGTGTAGTGTTAGATGTAATTGTAACTTAGGTTAGGATTTATTTTACAGGTAAATTTCAGTTTATTTTAGCTAGGTAAGCTATTAAATAGTTAATAACTATTTAATAGCTATTGTACCTAGTTAAAAATAAATTGAAAGGTACCTGTAAAATAAAAATAAATCCTAAGATAGCTAGAATATAATTATTATTTATATTGTAGCTATATTAGGGTTTATATTATAGGTAAGTATTTAGTTTTAAATAGGATTCATTTAGTTAATAATAAAAATATTATTTAGATTTATTTAATTAATATTTAAGTTAGGGGGGCGTTAGGGTTAGACTTAGGTTTAGGGGTTAATAATTTTATTACAGTGGCGGCGGCGTAGTGGGGGGCAGGATAGGGGTTAATAAATTTATTATAGGGGGCGACGGTGTAGGGGAGGCAGATTAGGGGTTAATAAATTTATTATAGGTGACGACGGTGTAGGGGGGCAGGATAGGGGTTAATAGGTTTAATATAGGTTGTGGCGGGTTCAGGGAGCGGCGGTTTAGGGGTTAAACTATTTATTTAGTTGCGGAGAGGTGCAGGATCAGCAGGATAGGGGTTAATAACTTTATAATAGAGGGCGACGGTGTAGGGGCGGGCAGGATAGGGGTTACTAGGTATACTGTAGGTGGCAGCGGTGTCCGGGAGCGGCGGTTTAGGGGTTAATACATTTATAGGAGTTGCGGCGGGGTCTAGGAGCGGCGGTTTAGGGGTTAGTAACTTTATTGAGTTGCGGGAGGCTCCGGGGGCGCCGGTATAGGGATAGAACAGTGTAGTTTAGTGTGAGTGCTTAGTGACAGGCTAGCAATAAAGCTGGGAAAAAGCCGAAGGGCAGCGAGATCGGATAAGTGATAACTGTCACAGTCCGCTGCTCATCGCCCCGCGGCTTTTTGACAGCTTTATTTGATAACTTAGGCATATTTTTTCAGGTCCGCGGCGGCGATGTGAGGCGAGCTTAGGCGGGCGTATTGGGCCGGCGAAGCCAGAAAAGTAGACGGCTTGATAACTACCCCCCTCAGTATTTAGTTTAGTGTGGGTAGCATTAAAGGGGAGTTTTGGGGCATTTCTTTTACGTCTAGTACAGACTGGAGAGTGTTGTTAACCCTTGCACCCACTGAACTAAATCACAAGCTGGCCTGGTGTGAATAAGTGACTGGCGCAGGGTTGGATAACCTTGGTTCGTCACAGCAACTTTACGACATCCTTAGCACCTAACAAAATCACATATTTCCACAGTACTGTAACTAGGCACATTCCTGATTTTTTTTTCATTTTAAGATTGGAAAATAATATTGCACAGTAAAATCTGAGTTTAGCTTTCTAAATTATTTTCTCGGCCACATTGCATTATTTTACTTCAAAAATTGGTATGGGGGTTCAGATGAGGGCTACCAACAATACTGCAGTGTTTGTGTCTCCAGGAACAAAAAGGGGAACCATATTTGGGAATTTTAAAGTCCCTGTTCTCCCCATAGACTTTACACAGCCAGCCAGCACTGCTCACCTACATGGATACATTATATCAAACCCTCAGCCTACAGGTTTTTATATATTTATAACTGTTTACTGTACACAGACACTTAAAGCAGCTCTGTCAGTACCAACTGTACAAACTGCTGAGAAAATACAAATATATATTGTGAGAAAATACAAATATATAGAAAAAATATACAGTATATTGTGTGTCAGTATAGTTAAAATGGAATTCAAAATTGCAGACACAAGCTGTCCTAAAATGCAAGGTGTCAATATAAATAGTGTAGGGAGCGCATGCGAGGGGAACGTCCTAAGGGAGGGGCTGCTGGGGGAGAACAATAGGAAGGCTAGGTGTGCCGAGTGGGGGTTGTTTAAGAAAGGATAAGAGGAAAAGGTTGCTGGGGCCAACGAGTGGCCATTGGTCAGGAGAAAGGACAGGGGAGGGGCAGAGCAAAGGGGATATAAGGAGGGGGCCAGCAGGAAGTGGTCACTAACCTTTTTTTCTCTGTTTTATAGCAGAGCAGTTTTTCTTTGTGCAGAAATGGCTCCAAGGAACAGGGTAATTGATATGAAATTGAGAAATAACTTTTTAATGCTGAAGTCTCAATCATTGCTAAATTGCTAGCTGATAATGTATAAATAGGTTTCTTTATAGCAATAGCATAGCTGAAGCTGTGATTTAAAGGTGTATTTTTAGGTATATAAATTAATATTAAATATATTAGTGTATCCTATATAATAATTATACTAGCATTAGTAAATTTATCACTGTAGAAAAGGTTTTTTTGGATTTTATACTCATAAGTTAATTTTTAGTTACTGGTAAATGTTTTAGAAATTGTATTGTGGCTAGATCAGACTTATTAAGGCTGTACTGGTTGATATATTGAATTGTTAATAAGATATACATTGCTCTGGTTGATTATTTAAGTCATATAAGACTATTTTGGTTAGATAGCTATATTATACCTATTAGGTTAGGTTTGGGTATTTGCTAGCTAAACGTTGTTAAACAAGCCATATGCCGAATGGGTTAATGTTACTGGCTAATTATAAATTGTTCTATCTAGTAACATTAAATTGTGATATTTGATAGTTAATTAATTTTGATTTAAAGTTAATTCCTAATAATATTGTGACCATATCCAGGATACAGATGATTCAATTGAATATAAATTAATCTAAATATTTCTATACCTTGCTTTATATTATAATTTTAATATGGTAATAATCAATTAATATATATCTGGTCATAATCAATATTCTATTTACTGCATAAATATAATCACTGTGTTTATAAAAAATAACCTGTTCAGAAATATTTTAATTTGGGATTAAATATTAAAAATTGATATTAAAAATTGATAATAATCGTATTGTCATTAATTGCTAAATATCTCAATAGTGTTATTTTGGAGTGCGCTACTGAGATTATATAACATTTTTCTGGGGTGCACTGCTAAGATTCTACTATATGAATTGGAGGTATTGCCGATGAAAATTGTATTGTTATTAATATTTGTAATCCATAAATAATCTCATTAGGAGGGCACTCCTAAACTGTACTAATATTTATTGAATACACAGCTGAGATATTCTAACAAACAAAATATCTAATGAATATATCTAATGAAGGGGAGAGAACGCCAAACTTTTGTGTCAGTCTTTATTATTATTAAATAAAGAAAATAAGTCGGGAGAAGGGAACGTTATAAATTAATGGGAGTACAGGGAATGGAAACTAAAGTTTAAATTCCCTTAAATTGAATACCAAGAGAACAGCTTAAGGAATTTACTTTGTTAGCAGAGGGAAGTAAGGAGTGGTTTGTTGTTTTAAGCTTGGGCATTGTTTAGAAGATAGGTAACCAGATAAGGAGTAAGCCAGGTTTACAGTTTCAGCTGCTCAGGCTTCTCCTGGATTGATTAATTAATATGCGTGATGTCACTAGGAGGAGGGGTTGCATAGGGGATATAAGATGATGAACACCATGCTATGGCAGAAAACTAATTTTGTCTTTACGATAAGAGGTGTAAATATAAGAATGTGTGTAGATATTGTAACGGAAGTCACCCTGGTGTGGATTGTAAAAGGGGCAATGTGAATGGGCCCAGGTATTCCTTTCGAGGGCAGTATAATACCAGCAGTGAAGTTGGATTGGGGTTGGCCAAAACACCGCTGAAAATAGATAGGTGGTTACAGGAATTACAGGCATATGAGAAGATAGAGGATAGAAAATTTCTAGAGCATGGTTTGTCTGAGGGTTTTTGTGGTACCAGTTCAATTTGAGGTGAAAGGGGCAGGTAAGGCAAGAAATTTAAAGTCAGCCATAGAGTTCCCAGAGGTGCTGCAAGATAAATTGGACAAGGAGGTAAAATTAGGGAGGATGGCAGGTCCATTTAAAGAAAAACTGATTGAGGATTTAGTAGTGACTCCCTTAGGCTTAGTCCCAAAGAAGGAGCAGGGCAAGTACAGGATGATCCAGCACCTATCGTACCCTAGGGGAGGGTCAGTAAATGATGCAATAGCTAAAAATGATTCATCGGTTGAATACACAGGGCAGTGCATATGGTGCGTGCCTTGGGTAAGGGAGCTTTGTTATAAAAAAATTGACATAGTATCAGCATTTCAGTTATTGCCCCTTAATCCAGAGAGTTTTAAGTTAATGGGTTGCAAGTTCAATGGTAACTATTATGTTGA
This sequence comes from Bombina bombina, assembly GCF_027579735.1. Classification (NCBI taxonomy): domain Eukaryota; kingdom Metazoa; phylum Chordata; class Amphibia; order Anura; family Bombinatoridae; genus Bombina; species Bombina bombina. Next base: position 302,439,600 of record NC_069504.1, on the reverse strand, counting down.
TAAAAGTTTACCCATGGGGTGTTCAATTTCGTGTTCAGTGTTTGAAAAATGTAGCTCTTCTTTGCATTAGTTAAGCGTTAAGAAGTCTGGTATGGACAATGTTGTTCACTATTTAGATGAACTTTTGTTGATGGGATTAGCTGGATCTAACGATTGTGAAAAATTAAAGGTGAATTTGTTGGGAATGTTGGAATTCTTAGGGGTACCGGTAGCTAAAGAGAAGACAGAGGGGCCTTGTACCAGGCTAGCCTTTTTAGGTATAGTCATAGACTCCATGAAGGGCCAATGTGAGTTAACAATGGAGAAGGGGGAAAAGGCCAGAGATCTGATAAGGGAAATTGTAGGGAGGAGAAAAATATCGCTCAGGAGGGGGGCTGGGGGAAGGCATAAAGGGCAGGTGAGACAGGAAGCAAGGATCACTAACCTTTTTTCTTTCTACTGAACTTTGCATGTAAAGTCATACCAGTAGGGAGGATTTTTTAAAGGGCATTTGTAGCTAAGCATGAAGGGCGCAAAAAGACCAAAACACATGATTAGGGTGTCAGGGGAGATAAGTGAGGATTTGAAAGTATGGGGCAATTTCTTGCAAGAATTCAACGGGGTTAGGATATGGCAGGAAGTGTCCTCAGCGGTAGAGCTGGAACTGTATACTGACACAGTGGGCAGTTTAGCCTTTGGGGCATATTTCCAGGAGAGATGGTGTGCAGGAGAGTGGCTGGAGAGGGGGAAGGAGACGGAGTGGGTTAAGAACCTAGTACTAATGTTGCTATTCCCCATAGTGGTGGCCAATCAATTATGGGAAAAGATGTTATCAAATAGAAGAATAATCTGCTGTTCAGATAATAAGGGTGTTGTGGATGTGAGCAACCAATTATCAGCGTCACCGCTGCCTGTGGTTAGGTACTTGAGATATTTCGTACTGAAGTGTTTAAGATTTAACATGTTTCAAGGCTAAGCATATTCCGGGTTATAGAAATGTGGTCGCTGATGCGATATCCCATTTTCAATGGGAAAGGTATAGGGCGTTAGCCCTCAATGCCCGACAGAAAGGTGAAGGTTGCCCTATCATTCTTTGGCAGATTGGCAACGGATAGAAGGAATCTAAAAGCTGGTCGAGAAATCTTTGGCACCAAGTACCTGGGCAGTTTACAGGAAATAGTGGGTACGGTGTTGCGAGTTTAAGAAGGGGACAAAAGTGGGGGAGGAAGAAATTTTTTTAAAATGGTTGTTGATACTAAAAGAGAGGGAGTAAGAAAAGGGCGTTTGGGTTCAGTATTAGCATCAATATCATATTGTTTGCAGCTATACGGGGAAATAGATTGGTCTAAGAAGTTTATAGTGAAAAAGATTGCAAGGGCAAGCCAGGGATTGTGGGTTCAAGTCCCATCTGGGGTGCCATCAGTATTAGCGGGGATATCATATTGTACGCAGCTGTACGGGGGAATAGATTGGACTAAGAAGTTCATAGTGAAAAAGATTGTGAGGGTATGGGGGAGAGATGAGGAGAAGGGAACAGATAAAAGGGAACCAATAACAGAAGACAGGTTAGAAAAAATGCCATAAAAAAAAAAAGTAGGGGCATTGGCAGGGGTTTGTACAAGCCAGGACGAGGCGCTAATTTTCAGGACGGCTTTCATAGTGGCATTCCACAGAGCAATGAGGATAGGGGAGCTGTTACCAAAAAACAGGAAGTTAGGAAAAGGGGGGGGGGGTAGAAACAGGGGATGTGAGATGCGGGGAGGAAGCAGTGCTGATATTTGTAAGACGATCCAAGACAGACACAGAGGGAAAAAGGGCATGGCTGAATATGGCAGGGTCAGGAGGAACACTGTGCCCGGTGGCCTTTGTAAAAAGTTAGCTAGCAACACAGAGGGACAGGGGTCGCAGATTCCTGCATCATGCGGACGGGTCAGAGGTAGCAATTTTTCAATTCAAGAGCGTACTGCAGAAGGTAGTGAAGAAACTAGGTTGGGGGTGTTCATACTTTGCGCCACACTCTTTTAGAATAGGGGCAGCAACCGCTGCTGCAAATAGAGGTTGTTCAGGGGAACAGATTAAAAAACTGGGGAGATGGAAATCTGCAGTGTATAAGTCATACATTAGGATGCAAAAAGATTAAGGCGGGAGGGGTTTAGGTACGGTTGTTGTTGTTTTGATGGAGTGCGATGAGGCGTGATAAAAGCATCGTTTAATAGTTACTAATGGTTGAAAAATTTGTTTTATTTCAGGCAAAGCATTAAGGGTGTGGATAGTAGGACATTCCTACGTTTATTCGGCGCAGGCTAGGGCGGCAGCATCTGTGCAAGGGTTTCATTTAGGTTTCTCACACAAGGAAGTTAGCATCAGATAGGCAAAAGAGGTATGATGTGGGACGAGTTAGTGTCAACAATACAGCAGGCAAGGCTAAGATGGGGATGTCCTGATGACCTGATTATACACCTAGTGGGAATGACATAGGAGTGTACCTGCTCAGAGAGCTAGAAGAGAAAGTGACAGGAGGAATGAGATGGTTAAAGGTAGCCTGGCCATCGGTGCAAGTAATATGGTCCAACATAGTGTCAAGAATATACAGGAGGAACTCGAATACGAGCAAAGCGGGATATAGATCAAGGAGAAAGGTGAACCAGATAGCAGCGAAGGTAATGGGGGGCAGGGTGATAGAGCACCCACTGATAGCGGCAAAAAAGGAGGAGCTATTCAGACGAGATTGAGTACACTTGACGGATGAAGGAAATGACCAAATGCTGGTGGACATCAAAGGGATGTGCCAAGAGTTGGTAAAGGTAAGGAAAGGTCACGGAAGGTGGAAATGTTTTGGCCGAAAGAGGGGCTCTTTTGGTGGCGGTGAAGTTTGGGTCCGGCACGTGCCATAGCAACTGTGTCTGTGTGTTTATTTTTAGATAAGATTTAGATAAGTTAAAGTTGGGATACGTGTTTGAATTGGGGTTATGGGAATTGGTCAAAGGAATGCAGCCTCCTGACCTTAAAATAGTGTAGGGAGCACATGCGAGGGGAATGTCCTAAGGGAGGGGCTGCTGGGGGACAACAATAGGAAGGCTAGGTGCGCCGAGTGGGGGTTGTTTAAGAAAGGATAAGAGGAAAAGGTTGCTGGGGCCAACGAGTGGCCATTGGTCAGGAGAAAGGACAGGGGAGGGGCAGAGCAAAGGGGATATAAGGAGGGGGCCAGCAGGAAGTGGTCACTAACTTTTTTTTCTCTGTTTCCCACCCTAGACACAGCAGAATATGATGCAATAATCCGGAGAGGTCACGTGAAGAGAACAGTAGCAGCACGGCTAAGGGCAGGACGTTGACTAATTAGTTGAGTTGTAGTAAGACCGCCTGTGCTCCTCCATAAGGGTAAGAACACAGCGCAACCGAAGGTGACCTGGCGGTCTACGCTGGCTGGAGGATAAAAATACGGCAGCTGTTTTTTGTAGTTAAGTGACACAATCACAACAAGCGGTGAAGTTTGGGTCTGGCACGTGGGCGGGGCAGAAAGGGGGGTGGGAGGATCCCGCGGCATACTCAGCCCTGAGATGGTCTATCTAGGGGACGGGCTGTGCCGTGGGGTGCTCCTTTCTTCACCTGCCCTGCCAGGGGGGGGGGGGGTATTTGTGGTCCACCCCCCCTAGGCGTGGGTCCCAAAATTCTTCATTAATGCAGTGGCATTGTTTGGTGTTTAAATTTGATTTATGGCTGAATTTTGCAATACAAAGCTTAAAGGTGGCAAAATTAATTTAATAAATTGTGACCTTTCCACATTTCACAATGGCAACGGTGTCCGTGTGTTTATTTTTAGATAAGATTTAGATAAGTTAAAGTTGGGATACGTGTTTGAATTGGGGTTATGGGAATTGGTCAAAGGAATGCAGCCTCCTGACCTTAGAGTTAGTTGAAACTAGCGGATAGATAAAATAAACTCCTAGCTCGCCCTAAGGGCGAGTTAGGAGTTTTATCTAACCGCTAGTTTCAACCAACTCATATTGACACCTTGCGTTTTTGGACAGCTTGTGTCTGCAATTTTGAATTCCCTCTAACTATACTGACACACAATATATATTTTTTTAGAGGTTTAGATATTTAAAATACAGTTGAATCTTCATTTAGGTTTTGCCATCAAAACACAATGAATAGGGGTTCCTTTCAAACAAATACATACACCTTTATAATGACATACATTCAATATTCACCCTTTACACACATGCACACTCTTTTATATTTTATTATTTTTATCATCTTTATGATTTATTATAATGGGTTGGAACAAATCTTGATATGAATGGGACTTCTAAAGATTCACAATATGTATCAGTCATGATTGACAGGCAACAATGTGATATAAGAGAAATAGAAGATAGTTATTTGTATTTTTGTGTTTTTATATATTTATGTATTTGAATCTATTTTCAGACTTTTATATTTACATTTTAATTATTTGTATGACTTTCCAGATGAAACGTTTACATCAGTCAGATGATTGTTACAATGGTATCTTTTAGTGTTGTATATGAGGTGGATAGCCTTTCTAAATGGTTAGTAATTGATACAATGTAACACGTTTGTTAAGATGACGTCTCATATGCTTATTGGTTCCATTCACATTTGACAACTTCCTGTTTTATCGCAACTTTGTATTTAATGTGGCTAATGAAGCATGTCTTTATCCGTCTTTTTTCTTTTGCCTGAGGAAACGACCTTGAGCGGTTGAAAAACACGTTGCATTGAAAAGACGCTATTTTGAGAAGACATTAAAGTTTTACCTTTAAGGAAGTTGTTTTTATACAAGAACCAATATTATTGTCTATACATAATATCTTAACTATTTTTAAAACTCAGCACTCCGTGATCTACCAAGATTTGCCTTTCCGAAACCGGACACTGTTTCCAGCCACCAGTTAAGGGAGTAGCTGACAGTTCACTAGCCGCTGTAATAAGGGCTAGTCTGCGTTCCAGCACCGGTCACAGAACGGTGCAACTTTATCTGGTGAGCATTCCATCTTGTGGCACTTGATACCTATGATCAACTTTATTACACTATGAGGCGCCCTCTTTTCTTTTCTTAAACAGCTTATTAGTTCATTCCTTGCACAGGGAAAACAAGGGAAGCAGCATCCATCTGATTCAGGAGCAACGAGCCAAGACCGCAGTGTTTACCTGTGGATCATCCAGACTATTTGTACCAGTGGGATATTGTCTGACTTCTGGGTTATTTGACTTCTATCTATATCTTTAGACCCTCTAAATTTTACAAGTACATTTTTAATCATTATATATTTCAATACTTTGAGGAATTTTTGGTTCACATTTTTAGTTATCATTATTTTACATTGTGTATATTCACGGTATTTGTTTTTTTTATCAATAGTCATTATATTGAATACTCAGTCCGTTTATAGGTGCGCCCCCAATTGGAATCCTCTCAGGTTTCCTTTTTTACACAATGTATAAAAACCTGTAGGCTGAGGGTTTGATACAATGTATCCATGTACAGTAGGTGAGCAGAGCTGGCTATGGAAAGTCTATGGGGAGAATAAGGACTTTAAACCCCAAAATATGGCTCAGCCTCCCCTTTTTCTTCCTGGAGACACAAATACTGTAGCATTGTTAGTATCCCTCATCTGAACCCCCATAGCAATTGTGGAAGTAAAAGAATGCGATATGTCCAAGAAAATAAATTAGAACGCTAAAATATATATATATATATATATATATATATATATATATATATCCAGGATGAGCACTCTCACCTCAAACATCAGCAGCCAGGGTGCTAGTAGATAATAGATATGGGTAGCAAAAACTTGCACTCACTGGACTTTTCAACACCAAAAATGTAATGTGACGTTTCGGAGACAAAGTATCCGCAACGTCACATTAAAAGACATATATACCGGTATATATGGGACGAACAGCACCACGGTAGCAGCGGATAGTAAGCGTGCTTGGTACGTGCCCGACTGTTTGGCATTGGCAATCGCAACCTTCAAATCCTAACGAGTTTGTACAGATCTTTAGATAAAGCCAGATTCATAGAGGTGTGGTTAACATGAGACGAGGTTTAGTGGTTCCCTTCTGTTGTAGGCGGTGACGCAGGAAAATGAATACGCCTTAGTCTGAAATAATATCCGGGGTTGAGAATAATTTAGAGGGAGGAGCTGGGTCAGCGCTGTGTCATGGCGGCTTCCACAGATCGGCACGAATCTAATTGAATCAGATTACAGCATAGTTGCCAACATTTCAAAAAAAATTCCAGGGACACTTTGCTGCAGAGCAAGCAAGCGGGTTACTGGAGTATTGACGACCTACTGTTCAACTGCTCCGCCCACTCAGTTCTGCAATCAAAACACACCCATTTGAAAGTAATAGTATAATTTAGACTTATCCATAGTTTATTATACAGATTACAGCTCCAAGCTCTTACACCTACCCAGTCTCTGGAACACATTCTGGGCATATGGTTATTTTTACAGCACAGAATCAAAATTAGAAAGACAAATAATATGTGAACCCATTCAATAATAATAATAATATTCCATTAGGAATGAATTATATGTAAATAATACACTATATCTATCATCTATCTATCTGTATATATATATATATATATATATATATATATATATATATATATATATATATATATATATATATATGCAAACAACAAATGTTGTGCAAAAGAGATTTTCAGAGACATTTCCAGGGACAAAAAAAATCCAGGGACATACAACAAAATCCAGGGACTGTCCCTGGAAATCAGGGACTGTTGGCAACTATGTTACAGTGCATTCAAGTCCTCATCTTTAGGGCAACCGATCTGTTACTCTAACGTCTGGGGCCACAGTCATTGAACCTTTACTGGTCGAGGTCTGACACACGTGAGAACCATACGCCCTCCTGTCATTTGCTGCTGAGAATGTTTTTTCTCATGATCTGGAGCTAAAAGAGTAAGTGTCAGCCGGTGGCTTGTGTTGCTATGTGACTGTGCACAAGCATATTAACGTATACAGTGTCTGTAGCTTTGTTTCTATTTAGATCATCAGCATAGGGTGTTGGCTGCTCTGCTTGTTGTAACTTGTGTGGGTTTTTTCTCTAGTTAATATTTATATAGCAATATATCTACTGGCATTTGTATTTAATAAACGTTCCCCTAGACGAGTTTCATGCATTGAATATTTTAATGCATAATATGTTTACTTCTATAGCATATTGTGGTAGTTTTTCTGTACGTGTTTTTATTAAAAGATCTTATTTTAGTTTATTTCCTATGGCACAATAAGACATTTCTTTATCACCAGTTGTTATTACCTGAGCATTTCTATATCACCAGTTGTTATTACCTGAGCATTTCTATATCACCAGTTGTTATTACCTGAGCATTTCTATATCACCAGTTATAATTACCTGAGCATTTCTATATCACCAGTTGTTATTACCTGAGCATTTCTATATCACCAGTTGTTATTACCTGAGCATTTCTATATCACCAGTTGTTATTACCTGAGCATTTCTATATCACCAGTTGTTATTACCTGAGCATTTCTATATCACCAGTTGTTATTACCTGAGCATTTCTATATCACCAGTTATAATTACCTGAGCATTTCTATATCACCAGTTATAATTACCTGAGCATTTCTATATCACCAGTTATAATTACCTGAGCATTTCTATATCACCAGTTATAATTACCTGAGCATTTCTATATCACCAGTTGTTATTACCTGAGCATTTCTATATCACCAGTTGTTATTACCTGAGCATTTCTATATCACCAGTTATAATTACCTGAGCATTTCTATATCACCAGTTGTTATTACCTGAGCATTTCTATATCACCAGTTATAATTACCTGAGCATTTCTATATCACCAGTTATAATTACCTGAGCATTTCTATATCACCAGTTATAATTACCTGAGCATTTCTATATCACCAGTTGTAATTACCTGAGCATTTCTATATCACCAGTTGTTATTACCTGAGCATTTCTATATCACCAGTTGTTATTACCTGAGCATTTCTATATCACCAGTTGTTATTACCTGAGCATTTCTATATCACCAGTTGTTATTACCTGAGCATTTCTATATCACCAGTTGTTATTACCTGAGCATTTCTATATCACCAGTTGTTATTACCTGAGCATTTCTATATCACCAGTTGTTATTACCTGAGCATTTCTATATCACCAGTTGTTATTACCTGAGCATTTCTATATCACCAGTTGTTATTACCTGAGCATTTCTATATCACCAGTTGTAATTACCTGAGCATTTCTATATCACCAGTTGTTATTACCTGAGCATTTCTATATCACCAGTTGTTATTACCTGAGCATTTCTATATCACCAGTTGTTATTACCTGAGCATTTCTATATCACCAGTTGTTATTACCTGAGCATTTCTATATCACCAGTTATAATTACCTGAGCATTTCTATATCACCAGTTGTTATTACCTGAGCATTTCTATATCACCAGTTGTTATTACCTGAGCATTTCTATATCACCAGTTGTTATTACCTGAGCATTTCTATATCACCAGTTGTTATTACCTGAGCATTTCTATATCACCAGTTGTTATTACCTGAGCATTTCTATATCACCAGTTGTTATTACCTGAGCATTTCTATATCACCAGTTGTTATTACCTGAGCATTTCTATATCACCAGTTGTTATTACCTGAGCATTTCTATATCACCAGTTGTTATTACCTGAGCATTTCTATATCACCAGTTGTTATTACCTGAGCATTTCTATATCACCAGTTGTTATTACCTGAGCATTTCTATATCACCAGTTGTTATTACCTGAGCATTTCTATATCACCAGTTGTTATTACCTGAGCATTTCTATATCACCAGTTGTTATTACCTGAGCATTTCTATATCACCAGTTGTTATTACCTGAGCATTTCTATATCACCAGTTGTTATTACCTGAGCATTTCTATATCACCAGTTGTTATTACCTGAGCATTTCTATATCACCAGTTGTTATTACCTGAGCATTTCTATATCACCAGTTGTTATTACCTGAGCATTTCTATATCACCAGTTGTTATTACCTGAGCATTTCTATATCACCAGTTGTTATTACCTGAGCATTTCTATATCACCAGTTGTTATTACCTGAGCATTTCTATATCACCAGTTGTTATTACCTGAGCATTTCTATATCACCAGTTGTTATTACCTGAGCATTTCTATATCACCAGTTGTTATTACCTGAGCATTTCTATATCACCAGTTGTTATTACCTGAGCATTTCTATATCACCAGTTGTTATTACCTGAGCATTTCTATACAATGTTGAAGAAACTGCACTGACAGCTTTTAGAAGTAAAACCGAACTGCTGTTAGTGCACTTATTGACAACTGAATTCCTTTTGCTATTAACCATTGCAATTCCATTAGTTATTAAAGGGTCATGAAACACAAATATTTTCTTTCACTATTCCGATATAGCATACAGTTTTAAACAACTTCCTACTTGGGTATGCCTTTTAACAAAGGATCCAAAGAAAAAAAAGAAAGTTGTCTATCTGAATCATGAAATAAAAAAAAAGTGGGTTTCATGTCTCTTTAATCATTAACCCCTTTTCTTATTAACCCCATGCAATGCCAATATTAGTCTCCCTGCAACAATAACCTAAATGTATGAAATCCATCCTTATATCATACAGTTAACCCCCACACACAAAAGCACCTATACAAATACAGGTAGCCCTCAGTTTACGCCGGGGTTAGGTTCCAGAAGGAATGGTTGTAAATCGAAACCGTTGTAAATTGAAACCCAGTTTATAATGTAAGTCAATGGGGAAGTGAGGGAGATAGGTTCCAGGCTCATCTCAAAATTGTCATAAGTAACACCTAATACATTATTTTTAAAGCTTTGAAATGAAGACTTTAAATGCTAAACAGCATAATAAACCTAATAAAATAATCACACAACACAGAATATATAATTAAACGAAGTTAAATGAACAAAAACACTTGCTAAACAGCATTATAAACCTAATAAAATAATCACACAACACAGACTTCACTTGCATTTTTCTGCAAACAGTTCTTTCTATGAATTCCATTCTGGACTGATTTATTGACAGGAAGATCTTGTTCCTTTGAAATCTGCTCAATAGCTCAGGTCTGGTTAAACTGATTAATTTCAGCTTGCTTGGCTTTGCTGCAACACAAGCAGACAGCTCCACCTACTGGCTATTTTAATAAATGCACTGCTTAATGTTTTTCAATAGCAGTCACATGACTGGAAAAAAAGGTTGTTATTCTGAAACGGTGTAAATTGAACCGTTGTAAAACGAGGGCCACCTGTACACACAGTACAGCCCCTATAAAAGCAGTTAAAGGAACACTAAACCCAATTTTTTTTTTCTTTCATGATTAGATAGAGCAGGCAATTTTAAGCAACTTTCTAATTTACTCCTATTATCAAAATTTATTTGTTCTCTTGCTATCTTTATTTGAAAAAGAAGGCATCTAAGCTAAGGAGCCAGCCAATTTTTGGTTTAGAACACTAGACAGCACTTGTTTAATGGTGGGTGCATTGAGCCACCAATCAGCAAGCACAACCCAGGTTGTGAACCAAAAATGCTCCAGCTTCTAAACTTACATTCTTGCTTTTCAAATAAAGATGGCAAGAGAATGAAGAAAAATTGATAATTGGAGTAAAGTAGAAAGTTGCTTAAAATTGCATTTTCTATCTGAAGCATTGAAAAAATTTGGTTCAGTGTCCCTTTAAAGTCATTAAACTTTACAAAGACGCTTCTTTTTTAAAAATACTGTCGATCCTCCGCCCGCATCTCCTTTTTTTTAGCATATCGATGAAGAATCTGGCTTCCTCCAATCATTACGTACCCCCTTTGGCGTACAGCTCGTATGGCACACAATGATTGGAGGAAGCCAGATTTTTCATCGATATGTTAAATACAGAAGGAGATGCGGGCAGGGGGATCGCCAGTATGTTTAACGAAATGGTAAGTATTTAAAAACAAAAACAAAAAAAAAACATCTTTGTTAAGGTTAAAGTCAACTTTCACAAATGAAGGCCCTGTTTTTAAAAATACTATTAAAAACAGGGGCACTTTCATTCATGAAAGTTTACATTGAAGCCATTCTTTTAAAATACTTACCTTTTCTTCTTAGCAAGCGTGGAACACCGGAGCAGTGATTCCTCCACCCCCAGAACGTCTCTTTTTACTTCAGAAATGACGAATCCGGATTCCTCCAATCACGGCGTGGTCTCAGGCAATGTTTGCTCTGGGGGGGAAGCCGTTATTGGAGGAAGCCGGATTCGTCATTTCTGACGTAAGAAGAGACGACCTTGAGGTGGGGGAATAGCTGCTCCGTTGTTCCGCGCTTGCTAGAAGAAAAGGTAAGTATTTTAAAAGAACGGCTTCAATGTAAACTTTCATGAATGAAAGTGCCCCTGTTTTTAATAGTATTTTTTAAAACAGGGCTTTCATTTGTGAAAGTTGACATTCACTTTAATGAGTTATAAGTGCCCATGGTTTTTAAAGGGATACTAAACCCAATTTTTTTTTTCATGATTCAGATAGAGCATGCAACTTTCTAATTTACTCATAATATCAATTTTTTATTCATTCTCTTGCTATCTTTATTTGAAAAAGCAGGAATCTAAGCTTAGAAGCCGGCTCATTTTGACACGTTTAGACACCAATCGGCAAACTCTTCCCAGGTGCTGAACCAAAAATGGTCTGTCTCCTAATTTTATATATCAACTTTTCAAATAAAGATAGCAAGAGAACGAAGACAAATTGATATTAGGAGTAAATTAGAAAGTTGCTTAAAATTGCATGCCATATCGATTCTGAATTATGAAAAAAAAAATTGGTTTTAGTATCCCTTTTTAAGATTATTTTTTTCAATACTGGGCTTTAAATAATTAATTGGCCATTGTACACCAATTTTTTTTTTCTTTGCATAAATGTTTTGTAGATGATCCATTTATATAGCCCATCTGGGAGTGTTTTTGTAACAATGTATAGATTTGTTTATTTTTTATTAATAGTGTGCAGATTTTTAGACTCCTAACTAAGCCCCAAAGTGTCAGATGTATACTGATTTATACAGACTTCAGACTGCTTCTGTTTTGTATAAGCTGTCTTTTCATAAGCAGGGGAGGGGTGAGTGTCTGCTTCCAGCCCCTTTCACTGGGTGTTCCAGCTAATCTCATCAACAGTGCTAATCTTTTAGGTTTTGTACTGGATTTTTAGATCACTATCTGTGCATACTCGTCTTTATTGTAGTGTCTATTACATGCAGTTATATGAAAATTGGTGTATACTCTCCCTTTAAACTTTACAATCCCTTTAACGGCAAAGGGCACACAATTGTTTGGATTTTTTTCTGGAATAGATACAATAAACAAGAATTAATAGTGTAAGATACAACAGAAGGCATGAAAGTGTTAACCTCACATGGCACAATACTAGTCGTTAAACAAATCTGAAACTAAAGGCAGGAAGGTGTTAACTTTCATTATATATATTCCCATATTATTGTGATGCTGTGGTGTTAACTTTACATGGTTTTTATTCAGCCTGGTTACTTGCAACATTGTGTTAGTGGTAGCACAGAAACAAAAATCCCCCATTAAAATATTAATTCCCCTTTGTGTTAACAGTGGCACCACTGAGAATAAAATACTAAATAGAGCAGATGCTCCTAATAAAATGCACTAAAATAAGAAAATTGCCAAAATAGGATTTATAGAAACAAGTAACAGTCAAAATGAAACTTTATTATTAAACCGAGCGTGCAATTTTAATCAGCTAGCTCCCAGTAGTGCATTGCTGCTCCTGAGCCTACATATGTTTACTTGTCAACTATGGATACCAAGAGAACTTAGCTTATTTGATAACAGAAGTGAACTGAATGATCGTTTAATACTGCATACTGTATCTGTATCATGAATGTTTCATTTTGACTTTACTGTTGACTGTATAGTTATCAATTTGTTTAAAGGGACATTTATAAACTAGATTTTTCTTTGCATAAATGTTTTGTAGATGATCCATTTATATAGCCCACCTGGGTGTGTTGTAAAAATGTATAGTTTTGCTTATTTTTAAATAACATTGTACTGATTTTCAGACTCCTAAGTAAGCCCCAAAGTTTTACATGTATACTGATGTATATAGACTTCGGATTGCTTCTCTTTGTATAATGGGTCTTTTCATAAGCAGGGGTGGGGGGTCTGGTATCATCTCCTTTCAGTGGGTGTCCCAGGCTTGTTAAATTGGGAGCTTCTAATTAAGGTTTTACACTGGATTTTTATACCAGTATCTGTGCATATTATTCTTTATAGTAGTGTCTATTGCATGCAGTTAAATGAAAATTGGTGTATACTGCCCCTTTAAGTCTGTGAAAGACACGAGGCTGCTGTGTTTGTGTTTATGCATGTTATATATGATATAGCACTGTGAGCCTCAACATGTTTTGTACTCTGTATCTGCCAACTGCCACACCCACAGAGATATATCACGCACACACATACATTACAATAAAAGTTGGATTTGCATTTTACAGCTGTAAGGCTTGAAATGATCCAACCGCACAAAGCTACATTTTAGGGGCAGCTGATGGCTGCTAGAAAGGGGACGTGGGTAGCACCGATGAGTTTCTTGGGGTCTCTAAACCTGTGAGCCATGGCCAAATTTTTATATGCCAGTGGCTCTCTGTGGCCTGGGTTTGTTGAGCCCGGACAAAGTTATGTGTAAGTAATAGTGCAATAGTAACATTAATTAGCATATTAGAGTGTTTTTTTTCTTTTTTCTTCACTTTTAATATACCATTAATTCAATGTTGCAGAATGTTCCGATAATATATGCATATAAGGCTAATTTATTAAAGTGGCATGACACACCAAATTTTTCTTTTTTGATTCAAATAGAACATACAATTTCAAACAACTTTCCAATTTACTTCTTTTATCCAATTTTGTTCATTATCTTTTTATCCTTTGCTGAAGGAAAAGGATTGTACTACTGGCAGCTAGCTGAACACATCTAGTTAGCCAATCACAAGAGACAAATATGTGCAGGCACCAATCAGCAGCTAGTTCCCACTAGTGTAGGATATGTGCATATTCTTTTTCAACAAGGGATGCCAAGAGAACTAAGCACATTTGAAAATAGAAGTGAATTTAAGTGTCATAAAATGACATGCTCTATCTCAGTGTTTCCCACCCACGGTCCTCAAGTTCCCCCTACAGTCCTGGTTTTCATTATAGCTGAACTAGAGCACAGGTGAAATAATCAGCTGATGGATGAGAGCAGGTTGGTTACTGATCAGCTGATTACTTCACCTGTGCACTGGTTCAGCTGTAATGAAAACCAGGCCTGTTAGGAGTACTTGAGGTTGGGAAACACTGCTCTATCTGAATCACACAAGTTTCATTTTGACTTTCCTATCCCTTTAAAGTAAATAAATAAAAAATAAAAAAAATATATAGCAACAATATTTGAATTAAATAATACCAGGAATTTCATTACAGGCATTCAAACCATGTTACCTAGCATGTCTGCTCTTCTTAAAGGGACAGTATACACCAATTTTTATATAACTGCAGGTAATAAACAGTACTATAAAGAATAATATGCACAAATACTGATATAAAAATCCAGTATAAAACTGTTTAAAAAAACTTACTTAGAAGCTCCCAGTTTAGCACTTTTGATTAGGTTGATTGGAAGACCCAGTGAAAGCAGACACTCCCTCCCCCTTCCTCTGCATATGAAAAGACCCTTTACACAAACAGGAGCAAGTTGGAGTAGGTATACATAAGTATTCTCCTAAAACTTTGGGGCTTGGTCAGGACTCTGAAAATCAGCACAATGTTATTTAATAATAATTTTTTTTTTTTTATAGTTTTGCTTAACAAAAAACCCGTATGGGCTATATAAATGGATCATCTGCAAAACATTTATGCAAGAAACATCTAGTGTATAATGTCCCCTTTTAAAGACCTTATTTGGTTCCTGAATTTTATGATAGATGACTTCAGATTTGTGAGACAACAAGAATATCCATATACTTGTTAGGAACTAGACAAGTCTGATTTATTATATGCAGAATAATAAATGTAGCCACCAATCGGCAAGCGCTACCCAGGGTGTCGAACCAAAAATGGTCCGACTCCTAAGTTTTGATAATATTTGATAATAGGAGTAAATGAGAAAGTTGCTTTAAATTGCATGCTCTATCTGAATTGTGAAAGAAAAAAAATTTGATTTCATATCCCTTTAAACTCTAGGAATCACTGGATTGGTCAAACATTGAATTATAACTAGAAAAGCATTTGAAATATATTATTAAAATCCATACGTTTTTTTTCTTAATTTCTGTATCGCTACACTTCTTCTAGAAGATAGTACTAACATTTCCATACAATTTTCTAATTTCCTCTATTCTTTTCATTTTGATTTTAAGGGGTTAGCTCCTGATCTGGCCCATGTTTTGCATTGTTACAAATACTGCTGTATTATAGTGCACAAGGTATGTGCACATAGTGTATATGTATGTAATTAAACTCCCAAAGAAGATTAAAGGGACACTCAACACCAGAATTTTTGTTGTTTAAAAAGAAAGATAATCCCCTTTATTACCCATTCCCCAGTTTTGCATAATCAACAGTTATATTAATATACTTTTTACCTCTGTGATTACCTTGTATCTAAGCTTCTGCTGACTGCCCCCTTATTTCAGTTCTTTTGACAGACATGCAGTTTAGCCAATCAGTGCTCAGTCCTAGGTCATTTTACGTGCATGAGCTCAATGTTATCTATATGAAACATGTGAACTAATGCCCTCTAGTGGTCAAAATGTATTCAGATTAGAGGCAGTCTTCAAGGTCTAAGAAATTAGCATATGAACCTCCTAGTTTTAGCTTTCAACTAAGAATACCAAGAGAACAAAGCAAAATTGGTGATAAAAGTAAATTGGAAAGTTGTTTAAAATTGCATGCCCTATTTGAGAGTTTTTTTTGGACTTGACTGTCCCTTTAAACTTCATGATTCAGATAGAGCATGCAATTTTAAACAGCTTTCCAATGTACTTCCATTAACAAAATGTGCACAATCTTTTTATATTTACACTTTTTGAGTCATCAACTCCTACTGAGCATGTGCAAGAATTCACCGCATATACGTATATGCATTTGTGATTGGCTGATGGCTGTCACATGATACAGGGGGAGTGGAAATAGACATAACTTTGCAATTTATTTAACATAAATCTACTACTCATTTGAAGTTTAGACTAAGTGCTATTGCATTGTCTTCTTATCATGCATTTGTGGATTATGCAAATCTACTGTGTTGACTGGTCCTATAAGTACAGTCTCACAATTGTTTCAGCTGCCGGGGTGCACTCAAAAAGTAAATTCAAAGTCCCATCAAAAGAGGCAGTCGCTGGTCTTCATAAAATATAGTGTTTCATTTCATCAATAAAACAGACATAACGTTTCGGTGTAATCTTACACCTTTGTCAAATGTCACAGAATCGGTTCCCTAAAAAAAAGAACCTAAAAACACATTCATGCGGGCACTCTACAACCCTTAGAAAAACTTTAAGTATGCCAAAGTGTTAATTCTAAGGCAGACC
Source organism: Bombina bombina (assembly GCF_027579735.1). Classification (NCBI taxonomy): domain Eukaryota; kingdom Metazoa; phylum Chordata; class Amphibia; order Anura; family Bombinatoridae; genus Bombina; species Bombina bombina. The sequence continues at coordinate 302,422,959 of NC_069504.1, read as the reverse complement.
CACTACTGTTTAAAGGGACACTCAATCAAAATTAAACTTTCATTAATCAGATAGAGCATGCCATTTTAAACAACTTTCCAATTTACTTCCATTAAATAAATATGCACAGTCTTTTTATATTTAAGCTTTTTGAGTCACCAGCTCCTACTGAGCATGTGCAAGAATAAGTGTGTATGCATTTGTGAATGGCTGATGGCTGTCACATGGTACGTGTATGCATTTGTGAATGGCTGATGGCTGTCACATGGTACGTGTATGCATTTGTGATTGGCTGATGGCTGTCACATGGTACAGGGGGAGTGGAAAAAGACATAACTTAAAATTGTCAGAAAAAAAAATCTACTAATTATTTTAAGTTCAGACTAAGTGCTATTGCATTGTCTTATCTTGAATTTGTTGATTATGCAAATCTACTGTGTTGACTGGTCCTTTAACAATACCAAACTGTGTTTTTGACTAAATTGAATTAAAATACATGTATTTGTGTGTGTTGATGTAACTATAAGAAGTTGTGCGCATAGATAAATCGCTATACAGATGAGTAAGATGAATATGTTCATATAACAGTGTAGCTGTGACATACATTCATTTTGTTTCTCTATCCCCCTCCTGGAAAAAAAAAATATCCAGACATCCATACTTGACACTAATTTTTTTTTTTTTTTTTTTAAATATTTTTTTTATTGAGGTTTCAAAAAGCAAATCACAATAAAAGAAGAGAATACAGTATGCACAGGTTGTCATTATAAAGCATGCCAAATACATTACAATGTTGAGTGTATACAAACAATCTAGGAGGGAGAACAAGCATTAGTGACCAACGCTAGATTACAGATGTGATTTGCCAATTCAAACGTAAACCTTCTAATGAACTCCAGAGGCCTCTCCAGGACCTCAAGCATAAGCAAAATAAAACAACTTCCGAAGGCTAATATAAAATAAGAGAGACCACTTTTGGGCCTCAAACCAGCCTCATTTTTCATTTTTTATATTGGTTATAGGTAGAGTTATAAGTATTATAGATAGATATTATAATATAATATGTGGGTATGTTGCATTTAGGGGAATATAGTGTAGTAAGGAACAATAAGTTTGGGTCCAAGAACTTTAACTCTATTTGTAGGTAGTATTAGGATTGATAGGAGCACAAACTTTAACTCTATTTGTAGGTAGAATTAGGATTGATAGAAGCACAAACTTTAACTCTATTTGTAGGTAGTATTAGGATTGATAGAAGCAAAAACTTTAACTCTATTTGTGGGTAGTATTAGGATTAATAGAAGTGCGGCACAGGGTAGATAAGCCGCATAGTTAGCACTCCTGAACTAGGAGGTACATTATGGGGTGCGGGGGGAGGAGGTTATGTGTAAACATGGCAGGCGGCATGAACCACAAGTGTGCAGGACCAGCCTACACTAGACAAATATCCCAAGATGTAAGGTAAAGCTAACTTTATGTGTCAAGATAAGGTAAAGGAGACTACTTGTAGCAGGGGAATATAACTAAAGCCTGACGAAACAAGTTGGGCTTAACTATGTGAATCAAGGACCTCAGCAGGTGCCAGCCAAGTCCAACATGCAAGAAGCCAGAAATACAGAGATGTGTCAAATGCCAATTTATTAAGCATAAATATGGACAATATGTAGGTGTCACTTAATTGCCGTGACTGCTTAGCAATTTGCAAATATAGTAGTTAAAACATATCTGAAACAGAGGGGAGCTTGTAATTATAAAGCAGCAGACATATGTGGGTAGAGATTAGTGTGAAACCTAAATCATAAAGTTGTCGATGTTGTGTTGTGATAGGGTAATAAATGGCTGCAAGCATAATACTTTAAAGTGGTATAACAGTGATAATAGAGAACATTCATTCAGCATATACAAAAACAATAACTCTATAAATCCCTCAAGGGTTTACGTTATATGTTGGCAACTATAAGATCAATGGCTACTATGTAAACAACACTTAACTGCTAGGATTCCACATGTAGAGTGAGCTCCTCAAAGTTCTTAATAGTACAAGTAGGGTAGAAGATTAAAACCTATGGAGACTGACATGGTGATGCTATGCAATGTAACAAGATATAAAATAGTCCTATATGTGTCTTACCCTTTTATAAATATATATCTATGGATACAGGTCTATAATAAATGTATAGGGTAGTAGAATAGTGTACAGATAATACTATAGGTGGGGGCTAGAGAGTGCCACATGTATTTTTATTTTTAAGACTGACTGAACCAGAGTCCTGGGTGCAAGCGCGTCCAATCTGCTGGACTAAAAAGAGCTGCATTTCTGTAAATCAATTGCCTTAAGTCCCATCTCCTGGGCATGGGCCCTATACCCAGTAAGAACCCAAGACAAGATGTAGCAGTAAGGTGTTAGGTATGCACTCTTCGGAAATTTTAGTGTCAGTCTTTTAGTGGTATAATAAAAAGTGTTGCACCTCAAGTGTATGCTCACTAAACTATAAATTAGGAAAGGTTGGTAGATTTTAAGTGAGACCATAGCTGCAGTCTAACGTTATCTAGATAAGGATATCCTAAATTGCATCATATACATTAAACTAGGCATCTTCCATCCCCTTATACTATGAGTGTAAAACCAAGCACAAACTCAATAACCTGTGAACCTAAGTGTGGAAGCTCCTAAGGGCATAATTATAAAAGAGGGAGAGGTACACCTTCAGTACACTATTAAATATGGCTCCAAGTACACACCAATATGTATATTATGTCTAATAATGGTTAGCGATGCGCTAGTCAGATAACCATTCTAACATTAAGTAGTAAAAATACAGGCATGACAGGAGTATCTGTACAAATATAACAATAATTTCAATTCTATACACATTAGTGCAATATAACCTAATATGTACACAGATGTATGGGAGTTAGAGCCTCAAGTTCTAGCTGACAGAGATGCAATACATAAGCAAATTTAAGCTATAGATTGGGCACAAACTAAGTAGGTTTGCGGTGAGAATATTTAGGGTGTTAAACTTTAGGCCCCTAATTTAGACTGGGTTTAATACAGCTGAGGAGGTTTCTCCGCTATAGTGAGGTCTCAACATATGTGATGAAACAGAAACTAAAATAAATATCAAACACATTTAGCACGATACAGCACCATATGAACTGATGAGAGCTCAGAGCTTAAGGTAGGTAGTATAGGCAGGAATAATCATCAGTCTTCTACTAATAGCATTGTGTCTTTTTGATCAGTAGGAGGTAGCAAAGAAAGATAAATAGCAAACTGGCTATGACCTGTATGTATATAAATAAGTGAGTAAACTGCAAAGGGTAACTCAATATATACATTGTTAGACATCTTAAAGTAGTCCCAAGTGATATATAATCTAGGTCAAGCTTAGGTAAAAAATAGGCTGTAATGAAAGCAAAAACGAATCTCTACTCCCCTCCAGTGGTAGAAAGATGTAGTTGTATCAGCCATCAAAAGTGTAAAAATTGAAATTTCAAATTATGGTGTAGAATAACATAAATGATTTAAATAATTTGTGTTAGTGGAGCAATATAAGGTAAATTAACTAAACCGGCTCCCAAATGGCTGCTCCAAGTGGAGTGAGGGATACAGATATAAAAATATACCAATACAAAATAAACAGCACCATCACCTACCCATACTAGATTAAGAACATGGTTAAACATACATTGCTCAATAATAAACAAGACATATACATAATGTAAATGTAGGCATGGATTAAAGGTAAACTTAACGTTGTGGCGATATGTCCAGAGATTAGATCAACATGGAGTAGGCAATAAGGCATATGCAATATGTGTTAGCGCTAGAGTTCACTGAGCCATTCGCTTCACAAAAAAAGTCTCTACCCCACTCCAACTCGCTGCGTTGCACTAGGTATGAGCTGAAGGTTAAAGTTCCATCTCTCGAGACATGGGCCATACCGGGCTAGACTTTCCGAGTGGGGGAACACTTCTGCTTGTAGCAGGTAAGAGCCTCTGCGAGTTGCTGCGACATCGGGTCGGAATGGCCATACCGGTGTTAGTTTCCTGTACCCATTACAAGCCCTGCTATAGGACATCAGCCATTTCACCTTCATTTCACATGCTGCTGCATCGGGTGAGTCCCAAGCTGGTCTGACAACCCACATGGGCTGATGTTTCTCAGGAGGTGTATGCTGCTGTTCCAAATTTCCTCCACCTACGGGATCAGGCATGGCAGAGTAGGCGGCGTGGGGTAAGAGTGTCACCTCTGGTTGCTGATATTTCTTTTCAGGCTGGCATCCGAACACATCTCTGCATGCCTCTAAAAATGCATGCATTTGCTCCAATATGAGCTCAGCATCCCCCATGGTGAGAGAGGGAAGCGGTCTCCCAAAATAGAGGTGAAAGATAGAATCTCTTAGATCTGCTCTCAGCAAAAGGTGCTGGCTGGGCCGCAAGATGGCTGCTGTAGTCTACGCAGCAAGAGGAGAACGCATCAGGGTATATGAAGTCTATATATGAGGCTCTGCTCCCATTAAAAGTAGCTGTCGAGAACAGCTGTTCAGTTAGACCAACACTAGCAGCTATTTAGTAAGGTAGATGGCCACAAACAGTCACTAGATTTAACTTTTGTAGAAAGTGTGGTGGGAGCTGCTGAGAGATGCGACTGTTTGGCTTCAAAGTTGGCTCCGCCCCCCTCGACACTAATTATTTTGACACTCTGCACTCATGTAATGCAGGGACATTCAATTTGAAGATTAGTTTTGGTTCATTGGTATTTGTGAGGGTTTATTTAGATATTTGGATCCCTAAGAGTAAAATCTCTTATGGCCTTCAAAGCTCAGAACCAAACCCCAGGAATTTTATGTTTTCTTTGGTAAGATAAATAGACAAATTTTATAATATCAAGAAATATATTATAATGATATGGATGTAAAACAAGAGCCATCTGATTCCTCTGCATTTAAAGGGACAGTCTACTCCAGAATTGTTATTGTTTTAAAAGATAGATAATCCCTTTATTACCCATTCCCCAGTTTTGCATAACTAACACAGTTATAATAATATACTTTTTACCTCTGTGATTACCCTGTATCTAAACATCTTCTGACTGCCCCCTTATCTTTAGCCAATCAGTGCTGACTAATAGGTAAATCCACAATGTTATCTATATGGCACACATGAACTAGTGCTTTATAGCTGTGAAAATCATCTGTCCAAATGCACTGAGATAAGAGGTGGCCTTCAAGGGCTTAGAAATTAGCATATGAGCCTACCTAGATTTAACTTTCAGCTAAGAATACCAAGAAAACAAAGCAATTTTGATAATATAAGTAAATTGGAAAGTTGTTTAACATTGCATGCCATATTTGAATCATGAAAATTGTTCATTTTGACTAGACTGTCCCCTTAAATTGGACATAAAAATACTTCAGTGACATTCTTTGCTGTCACACTAGTCACATGATGCCTGCAATATTTAAAGGGACTTGAAACCCATTTTTTCTTTCTTTCATGATTTAGAAAGAACATGAAATTTGAAACAACTTCAAGTTACTCCTATTATCTAATTTGCTTAATATTCTTTATATCCTTTGTTGAAAAGCATATCTAAATAGGATCATTAGCTTCTGATTGGTGGCTGCACATAGAAGCCTTGTGTGATTGGCTCACCCATGTGTATTGCTTTTTCTTCAGCAAATGATACCTAAAGAATGAAGCAAATGAGAGAATATAAGTAAATTGTAATGTTTAAAATTGTATTCTCTATCTAAATCGTGAAAGAAAACATTTGGGTTTCATGTCCCTTTTAAAGGGAAATTTGAACATTCAAATAATATGCTCTAATTTGTTGCAGCAGATCATTTTTGCATTACTGACCCCAGGGGCAGGGCCTGGTTTATTGTCCCCAAGATACCTATGGGTGTCGTATACACACACATTTAAATATTAACTGTTAAACTGCCATAAAACATGTTGAGATCTGTGCATATCCTAAAAGGGCTAATTAAATAAAAATAGTTTGCATACATTTTTTTTTTTTTTTTTTTTTTTTTTTTTATGAAAATGGCTATCAAGTATTTTAAATATATTGCAAAATTACTTACATAGCCATGCTGTCTGGAGAAGTCTGATCCACCCCCCTATCAGTGTTTAGCATCAGAAATACAGGCATTGTATTTCAACTAAGTTCACAGCAGCTTATTTGCTTCTAGGCATGCTCCAGCAGATGAGTGTGTACTTCTGCATTCTACCAATACAAAGGTAGATATAGATGCAGCCATAGAAGGAAATGTGTTGTGGGGGGGGGGGGTGTTAGAGCTGTAGAATGGCGAGGCACTGCATTATAAATTTGCAGGTAAAGTAATTTAAGTACATATATTTTGTACAGAAGACAGGGGTGTCCGGAACACGGTCAAACCAAAAGTCCATGCATACTAGGGGATAATAAATCCAAAAGAGCAATCTGCTACCTCTGTGACTTGGAGTGCCGTAGCATAGCGGCGGATCAAGCCGTGAATATCCCAAGGCGAAAAAATGAAGGCAGGCACTGCAGGTTAGGCTTAATATAAAAACGTACCTTTATTAGAACAAAGTTAAAACAGGCTGGGTTCCCAGACAGAGGACAGACACTAGGACATGGACAGTCTGACGCGTTTCGCGCCCCCTAGTGGCGCTTATTCATAGACTCATGAATAAGCATCACTAGGGGGCGCGAAACACGTGAGACTGTCCATGTCCTAGTGTCTGTCCTCTGTCTGGGAACCCAGCCTGTTTTAACTTTGTTCTAATAAAGGTACGTTTTTATATTAAGCCTAACCTGCAGTGCCTGCCTTCATTTTTTTTGCCTTTACATATATTTTGTCTCTATCACAATTGGTTTTATGTCCCTTTAATATATAGTGTGTGTGTGTTTTTAGGCAATATTTACATGTCATGATACAGGTTATACATTGTGTGTGTGTGTATATATATATATATATATATATATATATATATATATATATATATATATATATATATATATATATATATATATATATATATATATATATTTATATATTTCTCTCTAATGTCTAAACCATTGGCAACAAAAGTAAGTACACCCCTAAGTTCACCAGAGCTTCACAGGTTGCCACTGGAGTTCTCTTCCATGATGATATCACAGAGCTGGTGGATGTTAGAGACCTTCCGCTCCCCCACCTTCCACTTTAGGATACCCCACAGATGCTCAATAGGGTTTAGGTCTGGAGACATGCTTGGCCAGTCCATCACCTGTACCCTCAGCTTCCTTAGCAAGGCAGTGGTCGTCTTGGAGGTGTGTTTGGGTTCGTTATCATTTTGAAATACTGCCCTGCGGCCCAGTCTCTGAAGGGAGGGGATCATGATCTGCTTCAGTATGTCACAGTACATGTTGGCATTCATGGTTTCCTCAATTAACTGTAGCTCCCCATTACCGGCAGCACTCATGCAGGCCCAGACCATGACACACCCACCACCATGCTTGACTGTAGGCAAGACACACTTGTCTTTGTACTTCTCACCTGGTTGCCACCACACACTTTTGACACCATCTGAACCAAATAAGTTAATCTTGGGGTCATCGGACCACAGAACAAGCTTTTTATAGCCTAGGCCATCTTTATGTAGAGCAACAGTTCTTTTTATTTTCTTCAGATCCTCAGAGTTCTTTGCCATGTGGTGCCATGTTGAACTTCCAGTGACCAGTGTGAGTGATAACACCAAATTTAACACACCTGCTCCCCATTCACACCTGAGATCTTGTAACACTAATGAGTCACATGACACCGGGGAGGGAAAATGGCTAATTGGGCCCAATTTGGACATTTCCACTAAGGGGTGTACTCACTTTTGTTAACGATTTAGACATTAATGGCTGTGTGTTGTTGTTTTGAGGGGACATTACATTTACACTGTTATTCAGGCTGTACACTCACTACTTTACATTGTAGCAAAGTGTAATTTCTTCAGTGTTGTCATATGAAAAGCTATAATAAAATATTTACAAAAATGTGAGGGGTGTACTCACTTTTGTGAGATACTGTATATACATATTGTATGTATACATAGAGAGAGAAGTGTGTTCTTTGATTCAGATAGAGCATACAGTTTTAGACAACTTTCCAATTTATTTGTGTTCTGACATAGTCTTGATTCTCTTAGTATCCTTTGTTGCTGTAGGGGCAGCAATGCACTACTGGGAGCTAGCTGAACATATTTGGTGAGTGAATGACAAGAGACATACATGTGCAGCTATTAATCACCAGCTAGCTCCGAGTAGTGCATTGCTGCTCCTGAGCCAACCTAGGTATGCTTTTCAACAAAGGATGCCAAAAGAATGAAGCAATTTAGATAATAAAAGTTAATTGGAAAGCGGTTTAAAATTGCATGCTGTATTTAAATCCATGCAAAAATGTTGGGATTTATTTTCATTTAGCCCTAGAAATTTCACAGAAAATCTTGCCCAAAATACTATACAGTAAAATGTTAAGCATTTTTTAATATCTCTCAATTTAAACAGAAATTAAGTCTTGTTTTTTTTAGATTTACCTATCAAATCTATTTATATTTTTTAGTAGACAACCCAAGTTATTGATCTAGGCCCATTTTGGTATATTCCATGTCACCATTTCGCTGCCAAATGAGATCAAATAATAATTTTTTTTTTTTTTTTTTACAAACTGTGGGTTTCCCTTTTGTTCAGAAATAGAAGACATGTATGGCTTTGTCATTGTTTTTTGGTAGTTAGGCCGCTAATTGCAGCACACTTCTGAAATTTCCGATATTGAAGGGGTAAATTAGTTAGCTTGTAAAGGTAATGGTATTGTAATGTAGGAATTTTTCTTCCACCTTCCTGATCCCTCCCTAAGTGCTCTCTTGCGCCCCATCACCATCTTTGGTACTGCCTGCCATTCTGCCAGTATGAGGTTTTAGGGCTATATCTATCTATCTATATCTATCTGTATGTGTGTAGGATACCCCCTTAGCCTCCCACCTCCCTGATTATTCACAAACAGCTCTCTAACCCTCCCACTCTCAATGGTTTCTGCTGTCTTCGGTACTGGTAGCTGTCTGGCAGTACCCAGTTTACATACATTTCTTTCTTTCTTTCTTTCTTTCTTTCTCTTTTTTTTTTTTTTTTTTTTTATGTATTTATTTATAAATAAAAAATGTTTTCCGTAGTAAAGAGACCCCCCCCCCACACCAAACTTTCATGTAATTTCCTTTGCTGCAGTGTAGTGGACCCATCCCTCCCTCACTCCTATTAAAATCCTGTCTGTAGAGTAGGGAACCCTTCCCTTCTTCCTGCCAGTACTTAAGATGGCGGGAACAATTGTGGGGTGGGGGAGGGAAGAGAGCTGTTTGGGAGGGATCAGGGGGTGGGATGTGTCAGGTGGGAGGCTGATCTCTAAAATTAACCCTACAAGCTACCTAATTTAACCCCTTCACTGCTGGGCATAATTCACGTGTGGTGCGCAGCAGCATTTAGCGGCCTTCTAATTACCAAAAAGCAACGCCAAAGCCATATAAATCTGCTATTTCTGAACAAAGGGGATCCCAGAGAAGCTTTTACAACAATTTCTGCCATAATAGCACAAGCTGTTTGTAAAGAATTTCAGTGAGAAACCTAAAATTGTGAAAAATGTAAAGTTTTTTTTTTTTTTTTTTATTTGCTCGCATTTGGCGGTGAAATGGTGGCATAAAATATACCAAAATGGGCCTAGATCAATACTTGGGGTTGTCTACTACACTAAAGCTAAAATTAACCCTACAAGCTCCCTAATTAACCCCTTCACTCCTGGGCATAAAACACGTGTGGTGCGCAGCTGCATTTAGCGGCCTTCTAATTACCAAAAAGCAACCACAAAGCCATATAAGTCTGTTATTTCTGAAAAGGGGGTCCCAGAGAAGCATTTACAACCATTTGTGCCATAATTGCAGAAGCTGTTTGTAAATAATTTCAGTGGGAAACCTAAAGTTTGTGACAAAATTTGTGAAAAAGTGAACTTTTTTTTTTTTTTTTTTTTCGCAATTGGCGGTGAAATGGTGGCAGGAAATATACCAAAATTGGCCTAGATCAATACTTTGGGATGTCTTCTAAAACAAAATATATACATGTCAAGGGATATTCAGGTATTCCTGACAGATATCAGGGTTCCAAAGTAACTAGCGCTAATTTTGAAAAAAAGTGGTTTGGAAATAGTAAAGTGCTACTTGTATTTATTGCCCCATAAATTGAAAAAAAAAGCAAAGAACGTGTAAACATTGGGTATTTCTAAACTCAGGACAAAATTTATAAACTATTTAGCATGGGTGTTTTTTAGTGATTGTAGATGTGTAACAGATTTTGGGGGTCAAAGTTGGAAAAAGTGTGTTTTTTCCATTTTTTCCTCATATTTTATAATTTTTTTTAGTAAATTATAAGATATGATGAAAATAATGGTATCTTTAGAAAGTCCATTTAATGACGAGAAAAACGGTATATAATATGTGTGGGTACAGTAAACGAGTAAGTGGAAAATTACAGCTAAACGCAAACACTGCAGAAATGTAAAAATAGCCATTGTCATTAAGGGTAAGAAAATTGAAAAATGGTCCGGTCATTAAGGGGTTAAAGGAACACTGTACCCAAAATTTCTCTTGTAAGGTGTATTCAGTCCACGGATCATCCATTACTTGTGGGATATTCTCATTCCCAACAGGAAGTTGCAAGAGGACACCCACAGCAGAGCTGTAATATAGCTCCTCCCCTAACTGTCATAGCCAGTCATTCTCTTGCAACTCTCAACTAGAAAGGACGTTGTAGGAGAGAGTGGTTAAATATAGCTAGTTTATTTTCTTCAATCAAAAGTTTGTTATTTTTAAATAGTACCGGAGTTGTGCTATTTTATCTCAGGCAGTAAATAGAAGAAGAATCTGCCTGAGGTTTCTATGATCTTAGCAGGTTGTAACGAAGATCCATTGCTGTTCTCACATATGTCTGAGGGGATTACACAGATGAGGTAACTTCAGCGAGAGAATAGCGTGCAGTTTATTCTGCTATCAGGTATGTGCAGTTATAATTTTTTCTAGAGATGGAAAACACTAGAAAATGCTGCTGATACCGGATTAATGTAAGTTAAGCCTGAATACAGTGATTTAATAACGACTGGTATCATGCTTACTCCCAGGGGTAATACCCTTATGATATTGCAATATAAAACGTTTGCTGGCATGTTTAATCGTTTTTATATATGCTTTGGTGATAAAACTTTATTGGGGCCTAGTTTTTTCCACATGGCTGTCTTAAATTTTAAATAGAAACCTGAGGCTTTCCACTGTTGTAGTATAAAAAGTTACAGTTGGTGCAGTTAAAATTACAAACTGTGACATCCAGCTTCCCTCAAAGGCCCTCTGAATGCTATAGGACATCTCTAAAGTGCCCAAAGGCTTTCCAAAGTCGTTTATTGGGGAAGGTAGGGCCACAGCTTGCTGTGGCAGTTGGTTGTGACTGTTAAAAAAACGTCTATTTCGTTTTTTTGATCCGTTTTTTGAACTAAGGGGTTAATCATCCATTTGCAAGTGGGTGCAATGCTCTGTTAGCCTATTATACACACTGTAAAAATTTTGTTTGATTTACTGCATTTTTTTCACTGTTTTTCAAATTCTAACAAAATGTGTTTCTCTTAAAGGCACAGTACCGTTTTTTATATTTGCTTGTTAACTTGATTTAAAGTGTTTTCCAAGCTTGCTAGTCTGTATAAACATGTCTGACATAGAAGAAACTCCTTGTTTATTATGATTAAAAGCCATGGTGGAACCCCCTCTTAGAATGTGTACCAAATGTACTGATTTCATTTTATGCAATAAAGATCATTTTCTGTCTTTAAAAAAATTATCACCAGAGGAATCTGACGAGGGGGAAGTTATGCCGTCTAACTTTCCCCACGTGTCAGACCCTTTGACTCCCGCTTAAGGGACTCACGCTCAAATGGCGCCAAGTACATCTAGGGCGCCCATAGCGTTTACTTTACAAGACATGGCGGCAGTCATGGATAATACACTGTCAGCGGTATTAGCCAGACTACCTGAACTTAGAGGTAAGCGAGATGGCTCTGGGGTGAGACAAAATGCAGAGCATACTGACGCTTTAAGCACCATGTCTGATACTGCCTCACAATATGCAGAAGCTGAGGAAAGAGAGCTTCAGTCAGTGGGTGATGTTAATGACTCAGGAAAGATACCTGATTCTAATATTTCTGCATTTAAATTTAAGCTTGATCACCTCCGCGTGTTGCTTAGGGAGGGAGGTTTTAGCTGCTCTGAATGACTGTGATACCATTGCAGTCCCAGAGAAATTGTGTAGACTGGATAAATACTATGCAGTGCCGGTGTGTACTGATTTTTTTTCCAAATACCTAAAAGGTTTACAGAAATTATTAATAAGGAATGGGATAGACCAGGTGTGCCGTTCTCTTCCCCTCCTATTTTTAGAAATTTTTTTCCAATAGACTCCACCACACGGGACTTATGGCAGACAGTCCCTAAGGTGGAGGGATCAGTTTCTACTCTAGTAAAGCGTTCTACTATCCCTGTCGAGGACACTTGGGCTTTTTTTTTATTTTTTTTAGATCCAATGGATAAAAAATTAGAGGTTACCTTAAGAAAATATTTATTCAACAAGGTTTTATCCTACAGCCCCTTGCATGCATTGCCCCTGTCACTGCTGCTGTGGCATACTGGTTTGAGTCTCTGGAAGAGGCTTTACAGGTAGAGACTCCATTGGATGACATACTTGGCAAACTTAGAGCACTTAAGCTAGCCAATTCTTTTATTCTGATGCCATTGTTCATTTGACTAAACTAACGGCTAAGAATTCTGGTTTTGCTATACAGGCGCGCAGAGCGCTATGGCTTAGATCATGGTCAGCTGACGTGACTTCAAAATCTAAGCTACTTAACATTCCCTTCAAGGGGCAGACCATATTCGGGCCAGGTTTGAAGGTAATTATTGCTGATATCACTGGAGGAAAAGGTCATGCCCTTCCTCAGGACAGGTCCAAATCTAGGGCCAAACAGTCTAATTTTCGTGCTTTTCGAAACTTCAAGGCAGGTGCGGCATCAACGTCTTCTAATGCTAAACAAGAGGGAACTTTTGCTCAATCCAAGACAGTCTGGAGACCAATCCAGACCTGGAAAAAAGGTAAGCAGGCCAAAAAGCCTGCTGCTGCCTCTAAGACAGCATGAAGGAACGGCCCCCTATCCGGTAACGGATCTAGTAGGGGGCAGACTCGCTCTTCGCCCAGGCGTGGGCAAGAGATGTCCAGGATCCCTGGGTGTTGGAAATTATATCCCAGGGATATCTCCTGGACTTAAAAGCTTCCCCCCCAAAAGGGAGATTTCACCTTTCACAATTATCTGCAAACCAGATAAAGAGAGAGGCATTCTTACACTGTGTACGAGACCTCCTAGTTATGGGAGTGATCCATCCAGTTCCAAAGGAGGAACAGGGACAGGGGTTTTATTCAAATCTGTTTGTGGTTCCCAAAAAAGAGGGAACCTTCAGACCAATTTTGGATCTTAAGATCTTAAACAAATTCCTCAAAGTTCCATCATTCAAGATGGAAACTATTTGTACCATCCTACTAATGATCCAGGAGGGTCAATATATGACTACAGTGGATCTAAAGGATGCTTATCTTCACATTCCGATACACAAAGATCATCATCGGTTTCTCAGGTTTGCCTTTCTAGACAGGCATTACCAGTTTGTAGCTCTTCCCTTTGGATTAGCTACAGCCCCAAGAATCTTTACAAAGGTTCTAGGGTCGCTTTTGGCGGTCCTAAGGCCGCGGGGCATAGCAGTAGCCCTTTATTTAGATGACATCCTGATACAGGCGTCAAACTTCCAAATTGCCATGTCTCATACGGACGTAGTACTGGCATTTCTGAGGTCGCATGGGTGGAAAGTGAACGAGGAAAAGAGTTCTCTATCCCCACCCACAAGAGTTTCCTTTCTAGGGACTCTGATAGATTCTGTAGAAATGAAAATTTACCTGACGGAGTCCAGGTTATCAAAGCTTTTAAATTCCTGCCGGGTTCTTCATTCCATTCCGTGCCCTTCGGTGGCTCAGTGTATGGAAGTAATCGGCTTAATGGTAGCGGCAATGGACATAGTGCCGTTTGCACGCTTACATCTCAGACCGCTGCAACTATGCATGCTCAGTCAGTGGAACGGGGATTACACAGATTTGCCCCCTCAACTGAATCTGGACCAAGAGACCAGGGATTCTCTTCTCGGGTCCATCTGTCCAAAGGTATGACCTTTCGCAGGCCTGATTGGACAATTGTAACAACAGATGCCAGCCTTCTAGGTTGGGGTGCAATCTGGAATTCCCTGAAGGCTCAGGGATCGTGGACTCAGGAGGAGTCTCTCCTTCCAATAAATATTCTGGAACTAAGAGCGATATTCAATGCTCTTCAGGCTTGGCCTCAGTTAGCAACTCTGAGGTACATCGGATTTCAGTCGGACAACATCACGACTGTAGCTTACATCAACCATCAAGGGGGAACAAGAAGTTCCCTAGCTATGTTAGAAGTTTCAAAAATAATTCACTGGGCAGAGATTCACTCTTGCCACCTATCAGCTTTCCATATCCCAGGTGTAGAGAACTGGGAGGCGGATTTTCTAAGTCGTCAGACTTTTTATCCGGGAGAGTGGGAACTCCATCCGGAGGTTTTTGCACAACTGATTCATCGTTGGGGCAAACCAGAACTGGATCTCATGGCATCTCGCCAGAACGCCAAGCTTCCATGTTACGGATCCAGGTCCAGGGATCCCAAGGCAACACTGATAGATGCTCTAGCAGCGCCCTGGTCTTTCAACCTGGCTTATGTGTTTCCACCGTTTCCTCTGCTCCCTCGACTGATTGCCAAGATCAAGCAGGAGAGAGCATCTGTGATTCTGATGGCACCTGCGTGGCCACGCAGGACCTGGTATGCAGATCTAGTGGACATGTCATCCTTTCCACCATGGTCTCTGCCTCTGAGACAGGACCTTCTACTTCAGGGTCCTTTCAACCATCCAAATCTAATTTCTCTGAGGCTGACTGCCTGGAGATTGAACGCTTGATTTTATCAAAGCGTGGCTTCTCCAAGTCAGTTATTGATACCTTAATACAGGCACGAAAGCCTGTCACCAGGAAAATTTAACATAAGATATGGCGTAAATATCTTTATTGGTGTGAATCCAAGGGTTACTCGTGGAGTAAGGTCAGGATTCCCAGGATATTATCTTTTCTCCAAGAAGGTTTGGAAAAAGGATTATCAGCTAGTTCTTTAAAGGGACAGATTTCTGCTCTGTCTATTCTTTTGCACAAGCGTCTGGCAGATGTTCCAGACGTTCAGGCATTTTGTCAGGCTTTAGTTAGAATCAAGCCTGTGTTTAAACCTGTTGCTCCCCCATGGAGCTTAAATTTGGTTCTTAAGGTTCTTCAAGGAGTTCCGTTTGAACCTCTTCATTCCATAGATATCAAACTTTTATCTTGGAAAGTTCTTTTTTTTTTGTTTTTGGTAGCTATTTCCTCGGCTCGTAGAGTCTCTGAGCTAACTGCCTTACAATGTGATTCTCCTTATCTGATTTTTCATACGGATAAGGTAGTCCTGCGTACCAAACCTGGGTTCTTACCTAAGGTGGTATCTAACAAGAATATCAATCAAGAGATTGTTGTTCCATCCTTGTGTCCTAATCCTTCTTCGAAGAAGGAACGTCTGTTACACAATCTAGACATGGTCCGTGCTTTAAAGTTTTACTTACAAGCTACTAAAGATTTTCGTCAAACATCTGCTTTGCTTGTTGTCTACTCTGGACGGAGGAGAGGTCAAAAGGCTTCGGCAACCTCTCTTTCTTTTTGGCTAAGAAGCATAATCTGCTTAGCCTATGAGACTGCTGGACAGCAGCCTCCTGAAAGGATTACAGCTCATTCCACTAGAGCTGTGGCTTCCACTTGGGCCTTTAAAAATTAGGCTTCTGTTGAACAGATTTGCAAGGCGGAGACTTGGTCTTCGCTTCATACTTTTTCCAAATTTTCCAAATTTGATACTTTTGCTTCTTCGGAGGATATTTTTGGGAGAAAGGGTTTACAGGCAGTGGTTCCTTCCATTTAAGTACCTGCCTTGTCCCTCCCTTCATCCGTGTACTTTAGCTTTGGTATTGGTATCCCACAAGTAATGGATGATCCGTGGACTGGATACACCTTACAAGAGAAAACACAATTTATGCTTACCTGATAAATTTATTTCTCTTGTGGTGTATCCAGTCCACGGCCCGCCCTGTCATTTTAAGGCAGGTAATTTTTAAATTTAAACTACAGTAACCACTGCACCCTATGGTTCCTCCTTTCTCGGCTTGTTTTCGGTCGAATGACTGGCTATGACAGTTAGGGGAGGAGCTATATTACAGCTCTGCTGTGGGTGTCCTCTTGCAACTTCCTGTTGGGAATGAGAATATCCCACAAGTAATGGATGATCTGTGGACTGGATACACCACAAGAGAAATAAATTTATCAGGTAAGCATAAATTGTGTTTTTTCTTTTGTGATTCAGATTGAGCACAAAATTTTAAGCAACTTTCTAATTTACTCCTACTATCAAATTTTCTTCATTCTCTTGGTATCTTTATTTGAAATGCAAGAATGTAAGTTTAGATGCCGGCCCATTTTTAGTGAACAACCTGGGTTGTCCTTGCTGATTGGTGGATAAATCCATCCACCAATAAAAGTGCTGTCCAGAGTACTGAAACCAAAAAAAGCTTAGTTGCCTTCTTTTTCAAATAATGATACCAAGAGAACGAAGAAAAAATGATAATAGGAGTAAATTAGAAATTTGCTTAAAATTGCATGCTCTTTCTGAATTACAAAAGAAAACATTTGGGTACAGTGTCCCTTTAAGACTGCAGCAGATTTTTTTTTAAAATTTTTTTCGTTAAGTCTTTCTTACAGTTACTGTTTCAGAATTTTTAGCCCTTTATTTTCTAATCCTATAGCAACTACAGTAAATTAAAGGTATATGAAAGCCAAATGTTTCTTTCATGATTCCGATAGAGCATGCAATTTCAAACAACATAATTTTATGTTTGTTTATCAATATATTTTAGTTTTCTTGGTATCTTTTGTTGAAAAGCAAAAGCAGGGCCGTGTGCTTAGTTGCTGGCCCATTACTAGAGACCTATATGGCAGCTGTTTTGCAAGAAAGCTATCCATTTGCAAGATCACTAGATGGCAGCACTATTTCCTGCCATGTACTGCGTCGGATGCCTACCTAGGTATCTCTTAAACACTGCATATCATGGGAACAAAGCAAATTTGATAATAGCAGTAAATTGGAAACTTTTTTTTTTTTTTTTAAATGGTATACTTTGTCTGAATCACAAAAGAAAAATTTTGGCTTCATATCCCTTTAGCTATTTTTTTTATGTTGCCCTTGATGACACTCAAAGTAACCTGTACGGTAACTTTGTTTTGTGCTCTGACAGTGGCTGTCTTACCTGCAGCGGCGAGACTGCGCTATTTCTGTATACCTCACTAATAAGGCAGTGCAGAAATAGCAGAATGGGGTCCACACCAGGCTAGCGATCTCAGACACATGGTGTTTCTATGATTGCATGCTTGTTAGTGCTGAAATCAGGGGTGCCGCTATAACAAGAGACATCATCTACAATTGAGGCTATCCAGCAACAGTACAGTTACTCTCAAAAATAGCATGCACCCAGTCACAGTGGTTGTATAATGTTAAAAGCAGCCTAGATGCAAGCATGCTGCAATGCATGCTGCTATCAGGCGCTGTGGGCAATCACTAGATGCCTCGAGTCCAGTGATACTCAGAAATATGGCTCATGGTCATTCACAGTGATCATATGTCAACAATGTCATATCATTGTTAACAATAGTTTGCCTTGTGCCCTCCTGTTCTGTTCCAGTGAACATGTACAGTAAAAAAAAGTATTGCATTTATTTTAATAAAGGTGGTTTCTTCTGTTATGTGTGATCAGTCCACGGGTCATCATTACTTCTGGGATATAACTCCTCCCCAACAGGAAATGCAAGAGGATTCACCCAGCAGAGCTGCATATAGCTCCTCCCCTCTACGTCAGTCCCAGTCATTCTCTTGCACCCAACGACTAGATAGGATGTGTGAGAGGACTATGGTGATTATACTTAGTTTTTATGACTTCAATCAAAAGTTTGTTATTTTAAAATAGCACCGGAGCGTGTTATTACTTCTCTGGCAGAGTTTGAGGAAGAATCTGACAGAGATTTTTTACTATGATTTTAACCGGAGTCGTTAAGATCATATTGCTGTTCTCGACCATCTGAGGGAGGTAAAGGCTTCAGATCAGGGGACAGCGGGCAGATGAATCTGCATTGAGGTATGTGGCAGTTTTTATTTTCTGAATGGAATTGATGAGAAAAGCCTGCCATACCGTTAAAATGACATGTATGTATACACTTCAGTATTCTGGGGATGGTATTTCACCGGAACTACTGTGTTAAAGGTCACTAATCCTTTTAATAACTATTCTCATGTTAAACGTTTTTGCTGGAATGTAGAATCGTTTACATTGCTGAGGTACTGTGTGAATAAATATTTGGGCATTATTTTCCACTTGGCAGTTTTTTGCTTTAATTGTGACAGTTTCGTTTCTCTTCACTGCTGTGTGGGAGAGGGAGGGGCCGTTTTTGGCGCTCTTTGCTACGCATCAAAAAATTCCAGTCAGCTACTTTTATATTTCCTGCATGATCCGGTTCATCTCTGACAGATCTCAGGGGTCTTCAAACTTCTTTGAAGGGAGGTAAATTCTCTCAGCAGAGCTGTGAGAATTCTTATAGTGACTGTGTATAAAAAACGTTGTTTTGTTTTCTTATGTACAAATTTAATTAGTGTTGTTTTTTACTAATGGGAACAAACCTTTGCTAAAAGTTGTGTTGTTTTAAAGTTTGATGCAATAACTGTTTTTCAGTTCATTATTTCAACTGTCATTTAATCGTTAGTACCTCTTTGAGGCACAGTGCGTTTTTTTGCTAAAAAAGATTATAACCAAGTTGTAAGTTTTTTTGCTAGTATGTTAAACATGTCTGACTCAGAGGAAGATATCTGTGTCATTTGTTCCAATGCCAAGGTGGAGCCCAATAGAAATTTATGTACTAACTGTATTGATGCTACTTTAAATAAAAGTCAATCTGTACAATGTGAACAAATTTCACCAAACAGCGAGGGGAGAGTTATGCCGACTAACTCGCCTCACGCGACAGTACCTGCATCTCCCGCCCGGGAGGTGCGTGATTTTTTGGCGCCTAGTACATCTGGGCGGCCATTACAGATAACATTACAAGATATGGCTACTGTTATGACTGAAGTTTTGTCTAAATTACCTGAACTAAGAGGCAAGCGTGATCACTCTGGGGTGAGAACAGAGTGCGCTGACAATGCTAGGGCCATGTCTGATACTGCGTCACAGCTCGCAGAGCATGAGGACGGAGAGCTTCATTCTGTGGGTGACGGTTCTGATCCAAACAGATTGGACTCAGATATTTCAAATTTTAAATTTAAATTGGAGAACCTCCGTGTACTACTAGGGGAGGTCTTAGCAGCTCTCAACGATTGTAACACTGTTGCAATACCAGAGAAACTGTGTAGGTTGGATAAATACTTTGCGGTACCGGCGAGTACTGACGTTTTTCCTATACCTAAGAGACTAACTGAAATTGTTACTAAGGAGTGGGATAGACCCGGTGTGCCGTTCTCACCCCCTCCAATATTTAGAAAGATGTTTCCAATAGACGCCACCACTCGGGACTTATGGCAAACGGTCCCCAAGGTGGAGGGAGCAGTTTCTACTTTAGCTAAGCGTACCACTATCCCGGTGGAGGATAGCTGTGCTTTCTCAGATCCAATGGATAAAAAATTAGAGGGTTACCTTAAGAAAATGTTTGTTCAACAAGGTTTTATATTACAACCCCTTGCATGTATCGCGCCGATTACGGCTGCGGCAGCATTTTGGATTGAGTCGCTTGAAGAGAACCTTAGTTCCTCTACGCTAGACGACATTACGGACAGGCTTAGAGTCCTTAAACTAGCTAATTCTTTCATTTCGGAGGCCGTAGTACATTTAACCAAACTTACGGCTAAGAACTCAGGATTCGCCATACAGGCACGCAGGGCACTGTGGCTAAAATCCTGGTCAGCTGATGTTACTTCTAAGTCCAAATTACTTAATATACCTTTCAAGGGGCAGTCCTTATTCGGGCCCGGTTTGAAAGAAATTATCGCTGACATTACGGGAGGTAAGGGCCACGCCCTACCTCAAGACAAGGCCAAAGCTAAGGCTAGACAGTCTAATTTTCGTCCCTTTCGGAATTTCAAAACAGGAGCAGCATCAACCTCCACTGCACCAAAACAGGAAGGAGCTGTTGCTCGTTACAGGCAAGGCTGGAAGCCTAACCAGTCCTGGAACAAAAGCAAGCAGGCCAGGAAACCTGCTGCTGCCCCAAAGACAGCATGAACCGAGAGCCCCCGATCCGGGACCGGATCTAGTAGGGGGCAGACTCTCTCTCTTCGCCCAGGCCTGGGCAAGAGATGTTCAGGATCCCTGGGCACTAGAGATCATATCTCAGGGATACCTTCTAGACTTCAAATTATCTCCCCCAAGAGGGAGATTTCATCTGTCAAGGTTGTCAACAAACCAGATAAAGAAAGAAGCGTTTCTACGCTGCGTACAAGATCTGTTAACAATGGGAGTGATCCATCCGGTTCCGTGGTCGGAACAAGGACAAGGGTTCTACTCAAACCTGTTTGTGGTTCCCAAAAAAGAGGGAACGTTCAGGCCAATCTTAGATTTAAAGACTCTAAACAAATTCCTAAGAGTTCCATCGTTCAAAATGGAAACTATTCGGACAATCTTACCCATGATCCAAGAGGGTCAGTACATGACCACAGTGGATTTAAAGGATGCTTACCTTCACATACCGATCCACAAAGATCATCACCGGTATCTAAGGTTTGCCTTCTTAGACAGGCACTACCAGTTTGTAGCTCTTCCATTCGGATTGGCTACGGCTCCAAGAATCTTCACAAAGGTTCTGGGTGCCCTTCTAGCGGTACTAAGACCGCGAGGGATTTCGGTAGCTCCGTACCTAGACGACATTCTAATACAAGCTTCAAGCTTTCAAACTGCCAAGTCTCATACAGAGTTAGTTCTGGCATTTCTAAGGTCGCATGGATGGAAAGTGAACGAAAAGAAGAGTTCTCTCTTTCCTCTCACAAGAGTTCCGTTCTTGGGGACTCTTATAGATTCTGTAGAAATGAAGATTTACCTGACAGAAGACAGGTTAACAAAACTTCAAAATGCATGCCGCGTCCTTCATTCCATTCAACACCCGTCAGTAGCTCAATGCATGGAGGTGATCGGCTTAATGGTAGCGGCAATGGACATAGTACCTTTTGCACGCCTACACCTCAGACCGCTGCAATTATGCATGCTAAGTCAGTGGAATGGGGATTACTCAGATTTGTCCCCTACTCTGAATCTGAATCAAGAGACCAGAAATTCTCTTCTATGGTGGCTTCATCGGCCACACCTGTCCAGGGGGATGCCATTCAGCAGGCCAGACTGGACAATTGTAACAACAGACGCCAGCCTACTAGGTTGGGGCGCTGTCTGGAATTCTCTGAAGGCTCAGGGACTATGGAATCAGGAGGAGAGTCTCCTCCCAATAAACATTCTGGAATTGAGAGCAGTTCTCAATGCCCTTCTGGCTTGGCCCCAGTTAATAACTCGGGGGTTCATCAGGTTTCAGTCGGACAACATCACGACTGTAGCTTACATCAACCATCAGGGAGGGACAAGAAGCTCCCTAGCAATGATGGAAGTATCAAAGATAATTCGCTGGGCAGAGTCTCACTCTTGCCACCTGTCAGCAATCCACATCCCGGGAGTGGAGAACTGGGAGGCGGATTTCTTGAGTCGCCAGACTCTTCATCCGGGGGAGTGGGAACTTCATCCGGAGGTCTTTGCCCAAATACTTCGACGTTGGGGCAAACCAGAGATAGATCTCATGGCGTCTCGCCAGAACGCCAAACTTCCTCGCTACGGGTCCAGATCCAGGGATCCGGGAGCAGTTCTGATAGATGCTTTGACAGCACCTTGGAACTTCAGGATGGCTTATGTGTTTCCACCCTTCCCGCTGCTTCCTCGATTGATTGCCAAAATCAAACAGGAGAGAGCATCAGTAATTCTAATAGCACCTGCTTGGCCACGCAGGACTTGGTATGCAGATCTAGTGGACATGTCATCCTGTCCGCCTTGGTCTCTACCTCTAAGACAGGACCTTCTGATACAGGGTCCATTCAAACATCAAAATCTAACTTCTCTGAAGCTGACTGCTTGGAAATTGAACGCTTGATTTTATCAAAACGTGGTTTTTCTGAGTCGGTTATTGATACCCTGATTCAGGCTAGGAAGCCTGTTACCAGAAGGATTTACCATAAAATATGGCGGAAATACCTATACTGGTGCGAATCCAAAGGTTACTCCTGGAGTAAGGTTAGGATCGCTAGGATATTGTCTTTTCTACAAGAAGGTTTAGAAAAGGGTTTATCAGCTAGTTCCTTAAAGGGACAGATTTCAGCTCTGTCCATCTTGTTACACAGACGTCTGTCAGAAAATCCAGACGTCCAGTCCTTTTGTCAGGCTTTAGCTAGGATCAAGCCTGTGTTTAAAGCTGTTGCTCCACCATGGAGTTTAAACTTAGTTCTTAACGTTTTACAGGGTGTTCCGTTTGAACCCCTTCATTCCATTGATATAAAGATGTTATCTTGGAAAGTTCTGTTTTTAATGGCTATTTCCTCGGCTCGAAGAGTCTCTGAGTTATCAGCCTTACATTGTGATTCCCCTTATCTGATTTTTCACTCAGACAAGGTAGTTCTGCGTACTAAACCTGGGTTCTTACCTAAGGTAGTCACTAACAGGAACATCAATCAAGAGATTGTTGTCCCATCCTTGTGTCCAAATCCTTCTTCAAAGAAGGAACGTCTTTTACACAATCTGGATGTAGTTCGTGCCCTCAAGTTCTACTTGCAGGCAACTAAAGATTTTCGCCAAACTTCTTCCTTGTTTGTCGTTTACTCTGGACAGAGGAGAGGTCAAAAAGCTTCTGCTACCTCTCTATCTTTTTGGCTTCGTAGCATAATACGTTTAGCCTATGAGACTGCTGGACAGCAGCCTCCTGAAAGAATTACAGCTCACTCCACTAGAGCTGTGGCTTCCACTTGGGCCTTTAAGAATGAGGCCTCTGTTGAACAGATTTGCAAGGCTGCAACTTGGTCTTCGCTTCATACTTTTTCCAAATTTTACAAATTTGACACTTTTGCTTCTTCGGAGGCTATTTTTGGGAGAAAGGTTCTTCAGGCAGTGGTTCCTTCTGTATAATGAGCCTGCCTATCCCTCCCGTCATCCGTGTACTTTTGCTTTGGTATTGGTATCCCAGAAGTAATGATGACCCGTGGACTGATCACACATAACAGAAGAAAACATAATTTATGCTTACCTGATAAATTCCTTTCTTCTGTTGTGTGATCAGTCCACGGCCCGCCCTGTTTTAAGGCAGGTAAATATCTTTTAAATTATACTCCAGTCACCACTTCACCCTTGGTTACTCCTTTCTCGTTGATTCTTGGTCGAATGACTGGGACTGACGTAGAGGGGAGGAGCTATATGCAGCTCTGCTGGGTGAATCCTCTTGCATTTCCTGTTGGGGAGGAGTTATATCCCAGAAGTAATGATGACCCGTGGACTGATCACACAACAGAAGAAAGGAATTTATCAGGTAAGCATAAATTATGTTTTTATTTTTATTCCCCCCCCCTACATTTTATTTTTTGCCCTTGGTGATAAATAGTTAAACATAATTTATTGTTCTCCAAATAATTTCTTACCAGCCGCGTGGCATTATGATTTGGCTGGGGGAGGGCAGTATCATATTTTTTAATATTATATAATTTTCTGCTATCCAAAACACACATTTTTATTTAACATAAATGTATTTACTGATAATTTGTGCAATAGAAATTGAAAATTTTAGCCAGGGGGTTAGTCAAATTAGCTTGGTGATGCACCTGCTAAAAAGGTCCTGGGGAGAACACGAATAATGTGTCAAACTAACTCTAGATAAATACTCTGAGGTGTCTAAATTCTACAAATGTATACTTTTGTGTGGAAGTCCAAGTATAGCAAATTTTAGCGTTAAACCAAAAATTCCATCTTTGTAGTATTTTGCCTATATTTGCTATAAATTACTTTAAAACCAAGACATATGGAGTATTCCTAAATCAGGACAGCATACATTTATTTGGAGGTATGTTTCTTTTGCTCCACTTGTTTTGTAGAAATGGTTATAAAGAAAACTGCAGAAGTTGTGTTTTTTTTCCCTTTCCCCCTTTCCTTCCCCCCCCTTCTTCAGTATTATTTTTTATGTATTTATTGTTATTTTAACTACCCATATAGGGTAGCACAGGAAAAGCTTGCTTGGGTGCACTTAACAAGAGAGCGGATAATTAATGTGAAACCAATAGTGAGCAAATATGCCAAATTTAAGAACGGAAACTTGGAAAAACCTCTGTCTTTAAAGGGACATTTAAAAGGACATTTAACTGCTGGATACAACTATTTTAGAATCGTTACTACTCACTATGCTATTGCTTTCCCTCCTGTTGCGGCAGTTCTCTTTAAAGCTGTGTTCCTATTTTAACCCCTGAAAAGTTGTCTGATTTTGAAGCTCCACCTCTTTGTACTGGGGCAGAAGAGTAGTGTGCATTTACATATCAATAAGTGTCTACTTTTAGACAACTGTATAATGTGCTTCAGGTTAGGGTACAAGATGCAGAACATGAACTTTACATTTTTGTAGTGGCTGCATTGCTAGTCTATATTATTGTTGTGCTTTTTTTAAAAATATATTTTGTACAAATGTAAAACTGTTAAAAAAAAAAAATAATTAAAGCATACATAATGTATGATGCATACTAACTCCACGCAAATGATACAGCTGTTAGAAACTGTGCACATTCACTCACAGATCAGTAATATTGCACACTTTTTATCACAGATTATGAGAATACCTGATCACCAAGGTGGCGGTGCCCATTATGATGTGGCGGAGCTTCAGTATCTGGCACCTTTAAGCTATTAAAAGAGAAGGACTGATTTGAAAAGAGCTGCAGGATGAAATGCAACAACAGTGTGAGTAGTTGTTATACTTTTGTAGTTGTGCTCAGCAGTTTAATATCCCTTAAAGGCACACTGTACTCAAAAAAATTTCTTTTGTGATTCACATAGAGCATGCATTTTTAAGCAACTTTCTAATTTACTCCTATTATCAATTTTTCTTTATTCTCTTGGTATGTTTATTTGAAAAGCAAGAATGTAAGTTTAGATGCCGGCCCATTTTTGGTGAACAACCTGGGTTGTCCTTGCTGATTGGTCAGCACCAATAAACAAGTGCTGTCCATGGTACTGAAGCAAACATTTGCTGGCTCCTTAGCTGAGATGCCTTTTTCA
Organism: Bombina bombina; assembly: GCF_027579735.1. Taxonomy (NCBI): domain Eukaryota; kingdom Metazoa; phylum Chordata; class Amphibia; order Anura; family Bombinatoridae; genus Bombina; species Bombina bombina. The sequence goes on along the minus strand of NC_069504.1, from coordinate 302,397,381 downwards.
AATAAAGATAGCAAGAGAACGAATTAAAATTGATAATAGAAGTAAATTAGAAAGTTGCTTAAAATTGCATGCTCTATCTGAATCATGAAAGAAAAAAATTGGGTTCAGTGTCCCTTTAAATGAGAGCTAAAACCCAATTTTTTTTCTTTCATGAATGAGACTGCATATACTTTTATAAACACCTTTTCAATTTACTTCTATTATATAATTTTCTCTTTATATCCTTTGTTGGAAAGCCTCGATAGGTTTAGAAGTAGCAATGCAGTACTGGGAGCTAGCTGCTGTTTGGTAGCTGCACATATATTCTTCCTGCCATTGACTTACCCAAATTGTTCAGCCAGTTCCCAGTAATGAATTGCTACTCCAACAAAAGATGCCAATAAAATGATGCAGATTTTAAAATAGAAGTAAATTAGAAAGTTGTTTTAAAATTCTTTGCTCTGTCTGGATAATGTAATAACTTTTGGGGGTTTCATGTCCCTTTTTAAGTGGTTAAACTCTTTACAGACTAGCAGTTAAATTATAATGGGAAACCCTAACATAATTTTACCAACTGATTTGGGGATGTACTTTTTAGACCGGTTTCTCAAATTTTCTTTAGTTTATCATTTAACCTAGGCTAAAACTAACCTTTTTTCATATTTTTATTGATTACATTTCAGCATAAACGGAGACAGGGCAGTTGATAAAACAATGTCCTAAACCAGTGGGGGATAAAAAGTCAGCAGAGAATGTCCTTGGCGGAACACAGACCACCACCAGTGTACAATATGATACTGAAATAGCCAAAGCATACTTGGAAACTAATAGGTAGATTATTAAAGACCCTGCCAGGGACAAACATATAACAAGGTGTTACAACAACAGTGAAACAAATCAATAACTTGATTTGGGGTATTTATATTAAACAATTCTGATTTGGAAAAGGAACCTCGAGAGTTCTTAAAACTGCTTTGCAAGATGTATAGGGTGATGACAAGGTAAATAGTACCTCATCAGCATAAAGTGTTATTTGGTATTCGGCATTGCCAACTGATATTCCTTTAACTTGTTCATTGTTTATAATGTAGAATACAAGGACTTGCCATGGCCAGGGCAAACAAGATTGGTGAAAAGGGGGCATCCTTGCATGGTGCCGTTTGAAATATCAAAAGGAGAAATCATTAAATTTAATCCTAGTGGTGGGCTTGGTATATAAAGAGAGAGCTCTGCTTATGAATAATTTGCTAGAGCCAAATTGGTGCAGTGTGGTGCCGAGAAAATACCAGTTAAGCCAGTCAAACTCTTTCAGCGTTTTATAGATATAGCAGTGAATGGGAGATTTTGTATTTTAGAGAAGGTTAAGAATTGTATCACTTTATTAGCATTGCACACTTCATGGCCTGGTATAAAGCCCACTTGGTTGGTATTAACAATTTTAGGTAGAACAGAGTTAATCCTATTGGCCAAAAATTTTATGTCTATATTTAGCAAGGATATTAGCCTAAAATTTGCAAGTCTGCCTGCTGGCTTCCCTGGAACAACTCTTGTTAACGAGGACAGAGAATTTCTTGAAAGACTTTGTAATAATGTTGAGGCCATCAGATTCTAGGCTTTTTCCTGTTTTAATTCCAGCCAACAGTTCTTCTTTAGTGATGAGATAGTCCAATGATTGTCATTTCTGTAGATAAGGAAGGAGTTCTCTTTTAACATAAGATTGGCCCCGGATTTAATGTTCCACATCTGGATATTGCAAGGGGAGATGTAAAGTTGAGATTAATAGGTATGGAAAGCCTCCATAATGTCTGGAGTGGATTGGAAAACTGCATCTGGAGAGGAGTCAACATAAGAATTAAGAGACTTGTGATGTAGTGCTCTGGCCAATAAACGGCCAGCCTTATTGTCCTTTAAAAAAATAAATATATTTTTTCTTTAGAAACAAGGCTGCTCTCTGAGCTTTATGATGTAGGGAATTTTGAAATTGATAGCGAGTCTCATTAAGCTGTTCTTTAGGCTCATTAAAATATGTTCATCATGAGGAGATAGTCTGGTCAATGTAGTAGAAAGGGAGTTATAAAATTCTCTGCTTTCCCTGTTTTGTTTGAATAAAGTGACCCCTTATCTAACATTTATGAGTTTCCCAGATAGTAGAGGGACCCAAGTTTTAAGCATAATAAAATCAGAAAGCAGGTTGCTTGGATTCTGCACAGTGAGGGTATCTTCAAGTCTCCAAATTAATAGATCAGTAGGTTTTTGCGGCCAGTTTAATTCACAAACTGCTGCTTAATGGTCTACCCATGCTTAATGTTTAATAGTAGTCGGTGAGATAAGACAGACTTTTATGGTCAAAAAATAGTTAATCCAATCTAGAGTTAGATTTATTAAGCTTAGTTAAAGGAAACTTTAACTTAAAGTTGAATTCCCCATTAAATGAGTGATTGTAAATAGTGATAAACTTTGCAGTACACTTTCATTATTTATATTGAAAAGGATAAAGGATCATCGGACCCACGAAAAATGGTCTTTTTTTCCTATGGTATGAAGAGTCCACGATTTCATTCTAATTACTATTGGGAATTCAACTCCTGGCCAGCAGGAGGAGGCAAAGAGCACCCCAGCAGAGCTGTTAAGTGTCACTTCCCTTACCCATAATCCCCAGTCATTCTCTTTGCCTCTGTCAAGGGAGGAAGTGCAAAGATGGTTTCTGAAGATATTTAATCCTTTAATGGGTACTTTTCCCGGCAAGCAAGGATTAGGGGCTATGCTGTGTCCATGTCAATTTCTTTAGTAAGAGTAACAGAAGCTTTTAGCAGTTAGAAGTCGGCAAGGTGGTCCTTGCTTTACTTCTAACATCTATGCTACCCCTTTTTATTGAAAACTAGGGTTGGTTACTCTTTTTGTTTTTCTTTTCTCATCAGGTCATTTGCCAGAGATCGGTTGCATCTGGCATACCTGAGACGCTGCTTCTGCCCTGCAGCTGAAGCTCCTAAGGTAAGTGCTTTTATTCCTTCTAGCTGAGAAGGCCAAGCACTTTGGGGGTTAATTCCCTCTCCTTGTTAGTCTGGAGCTGGGTATGTTAAAAATATCGTCACGGTGGGGATTTATAAGGGGCAGTAAGTACTGGGCTCTGTGCTGCTGTATATTTATCCAAACAGCAAATGTCCAGCACTGAGGGTACTAAATGCAAGCCACAGGAGCTCCACAATACTCCCAAATCAGTAAAAAAAAAGTCCAAAAGTGGCAGCAAAATGGAGTTTATTTAAACACACACAAGGAATAACAGAACAACGTTGTAAAAATCCCATGGACGTGTACCATTCCCTGACCAGTCGGCAGCGATCCGCACAGGGAGACGCTCTCTGCTCTCATGTCTACTTACATAGGGAAAAAAGGCATAATACCCATAGATAAATAAACCCCTAATTGCCTAAATAAAAGGACGAAATGGCGTCCAAAACTAACAGGCTAGTGCTGACACTACGTACTGCCCACTGCGGTGATAGAGAACGATTACTAAAAGATTGTGAATCCTTTTGGATTCATAAACTTAGCTCTTTAAAGTCCTCGGGATTAAACAGATAGTTGGATCTCTCTGTGTTCCTTGTAAATGATATTTAATATTAAAAATTATAAAGGTTTTATACTTGGGAATATAGGTATATACATAGGATTTTTTTTCTGCTTTCTGTAATCATGTAGGATTTTCTGTATCTCTCATTTTATTGTACTCTATCTTGTATATGATACTCTGATAACAAATATGTATACAAATCTGTCCATGCATTATAATATGTAATACATTTGTTCTGGACATGATAGTTAACTATTTTACTTATGTATATTCAATGCCCCCTAGTGGGGATTGTGTATAAATTGATGATTTTGAACAGTGTGAAATAAGCTTGACAAAGGGATCTTTCCCGAAACGTTGCTCTGTTATTCCTTGTGTGTGTTTAAATAAACTCAATTTTGCTGCGACTTTTGGAATTTTTTTTCTGCTGTATATTTATTGCAGTTATCCAGCGTGTCTGCGCTGCTGTTTATTTATGACAGTTAACCAGTGTGTGTGTAATCTTTTGTGTGGGACACTTAGTGACACATATATATCTTTTCCTCAGTAGAAGTCTTTCATTAGAGTTCCTGCTCTAATTCACAGGGCGCAGTGGGCAGTACGTAGTGTCAGCACTAGCCTGTTAGTTTTGGACGCCATTTTGTCCTTTCATTCAGGCAATTAGGGGTTTATCTATCTATGGGCATTATGCCTTTATTTCCCTATGTAAGTAGACATGAGAGCAGAGAGCGTCTCCATGTGCGGAGCGCTGCCGACTGGTCAGGGAATGGTACATGTCAGTGGGATTTTTACAAAAACATGGTGTCACATTTTTACTCATTGTGGCGCAGTTATTTAGAGCGATGGGGCATTGCCTCTTTTCTACGATAATGGCGGACCCTCTCTATTTTCCTCATCAGGTGACTTTCTCGGCGATTGTTATGCGCGCCTTTGTTGTTGCCTATTGCCCTGCTTTATACCGCTTATTTTGCGGTGTACATTGAGCTATGAGTTGAGTTTATTTAGGCGACAGTGTGTTGTGACCTTATTGAACACTATAGCGCCGTATGTCTGTTTCCCTTGCCTGGTTTTTTCCAAGGGTTTTCAAAAATTCTTGCTTACCAGACATATGTCTTATTCCTTCTATGATTGAATTTCTCTTGTACTGATGTGACTCTTACTTCTCAGTAGGGGATCTATGTACAGAGTATTATGGTGTATGTTAAGTATGTCTGACATATTTTCATGCATCTTACTCTATTGCTAGTGTTTTGAGGACACCATATTATATTTATATATTATTACTCATATTGAGTTGATATCTTAGTGTTTTTAGACACTAGTATATTTTTCCCCATGTTTATTTCAGGGAATACTATTCTATAATCCTTATTCGGAGAGGACTCGGTCAGTGCTATTTGTTGGCATTTCCAGAGTCTAACTGCTGGGGCAGGATGTCACTTATTTATGTGACATTTTATTTTTACGAGGTTGTATAAATGAATATTGTGATATGCATTATGTTTGCTTATCATTTCCCTTTTGACTGTACTTTTTAGTGGTGTGTTTAAGGATCTTTAACTTTTCTATGTTTAATCCCTACACATTTTTATATATATCTTGATATATTTCTACGCAGCACTTCTGCGTATTGAATCCAATATAAGAATTATTCCTGCTTATCTTCTTTCCTTCTGTCAACACATATAATTAATGTGCTGTGGTTTTGTTGATTTTAATAAAACTTTTTAAATTTATCTGCTGCTACATTTATTGCCTGCACGTATCCTGCAATTGCCTGTACCATTAGCTTGCTGTACATTCAGTGCTGGACAGATCCCTGGATTCCTGCGCTGTTGGACAAGGAGCTTGGTTGCTGGTGTGAGTCTGCCGGACGACTCTTTGGATCCGGCTTGCTATGTGTGCAAATTTAGTGCTTCATCACATGTGAGTAGGTTTGATTCTGCCCTTTGTTTTCGTTGGATACCTTACTGCTCTGTACCATGAGGTGCTCTCTATCTTTTGTATTGTAAAACATATAATTTGTGCTTTTAGGAAGGGTTAATATTTACAGGTTTTATCCTTTTTTTTTTTTTTTTTTTTTTTTTCTTTTTTTTGTTAACTTTTTAGTGAAGACGGTTTTCTAGGTCTGGCAGCGGAATTAAGGTCAGACTTGCTTTTTGCTACAAAGTGTGATTTTCTTGGCAAAAGTCCTGAAAAATGCTGTGCATGTACTTTTTCTCCGCCAGTGTGGGTGAATGCCTAAGGCCACTCTGTTATTTTCGCGGCGGTGCGTTCAGCTCTAATATCTCCATCTGAGAGATGATGGTTTAAATTACTTTTGTTGGTCTTAGAGTTTTGTATTGCGTTCTGTCTTTCCACAATATAAGACTTTATGTGTATGAATGCTGATTTATCTCAAATTAGATATTTTTGGTTTGTTTTTCTATGAACTAACCCGCTTTTATGATGATAAGGTTTTTTTTCTAATATCCTGCCTTTCTGCACTTCTTTTTTCTAGATAAAGTTCTCTGGTAATTTGTATAATATATCTTACGCCATCTGGTGGCAGTTCAATGTAAATGTTCTTTTCTTTTGTCTTCTCATAATCCTTTTCTGTGGATCAAAGAATTAAATTCCTAGCATTTCACAGCGTAGTAGTATGCTAGGTTAAGACTTGTATATTAGTTTCATTATCAATTTCTTTCGTTCTGGAGGTATTGTTTATATTGTGGTTACATATTTTTGTATCTTTCAATTAGGGTTGCACCGATACTGGTATCGGTGCAGATACCAAGTATTTGCATGAGTACTTGTACTCATGCAAATGCACTGATACTTAAACCGATACCTCTACTTCCTACCCATACCCCATCTTGTGTTTTTTTTTAAATTGCATGTTCCCATTTCATTTTAAGCTGGAGTGAAGACTTTACTAAATAATGTTCACTTCTGTTCTGCCAATTGCTGTTATTTGTATTATTGTACGTTTGAGAGCAGTGCTCCAAAAGCTGCTACTATACAGCTGGAAGCCTACCTGAGAGAGATCACTGTACCTCATTCAGACAAACCCCTGAAATACTAGGCAGTTAATAAACTGAGATTTCCAGCTCTGGCTAAAATGGCCAAAAAATATCTTTCTGCCCCATGCAGTAGTATGAAAGTGAAAGACTGTTCAGCTTAGCGTCAAATGTCCTTACTGATAAAAGAAACAGACTTATAGCTGAACATGCAGAGATGCTTCTGTTCCTTAATAAGAACTTGCAACTAACTTTTGAAAAATTCTTCTAATTGCTATATATTGCCTGTTATACTGCCAGTTCTCATCTTGAACAATTGTGATTAAAACATACTGGGAATAAAAAGCAGCCCTGGAAAAATATGAAGACCAGCCCTATTTTCTGTTGAGTCAGTAGTATGCAAATACCCCATTTTTCTCAAAGGGGATTACTGGGACACTCCTTCCCCAATGTTTTTTTCAGAATTAAAATATATTACTTTGTATTAAATACAAATGTCAGATTGATGTTATATAGGCACCCTACAACCCAATTGCATCCAGTAAGTACCCCTTTAAATTTTAGCTTTCCAGCCCCAACTGCTGCAGCTGTTATTTATTGTTGTTATTAATATATTTTATTGTAATATTTTTGTTTATAAACATGTTCTGTGAACTTTGTGACAACAATCAAATAAAACTGTTTAATTATTTAAAAATGTCTTGATTTCCAGCCGGACTATTACTTTAATTATTTTTTCCAATAAAGTTATTTTGTGTGAATGAAGTTGTCAATTGTATTTCAAAGTATTGAATTTTGACCACACTTATTTTTTGCTTACTCTGATAGTGGGTTTTAGTATTTAACGAAGTCCAGTAACCAACAGTCTTTCTCTTTGCGCTGCAAAATCTCTCTTTTTTGCATCTCACTGTACATTTTGAAGTAGCTAGAGAGATGTGGTGACTTAGTGTAGTTTATCTTCAATCAAAAGTTTGTTATTTTTAAATGGTACCGGAGTTGTACTGTTTTTACCTCAGGCAGAAATTAGAAGTAGTGTTTTGCCTGAGGTTTTTGATGATCCTAGCAGGTTGTAACTAAGATCCACTGCTGTTCTAACACATAACTGAAGAGTATGGGAAAAACTTCAGCTGGGGGAACGGCCTGCAGAATTAACTGCTTTGAGGTATGTTCAGTATATTTATTTCTAGAGAGATAAGAAGTCTAGAAAATGCTGACAGTGCCTGATATATTTGAGGTAAGCTTGATTGCAGTGATTTAATAATGACTGGCATCATGCTTACAGTAAAGGGTAATTTTATGTTACTTGCTCTTATGACTTAGTATGTTAAACGTTTACAGGATTTATAAGAAACGTTTTTTTACTAAGGGTGATAAATCTTTATTTGGGGCCTAGTTTTCCACATGGCTGTTATTTGACTCCTAGGAGTATTTTTTTAGGCCCTCTGACTTTGAGTGCATGGTGGGAGGGGCCTATTTTCGCTCTCTAATTGCGCAGTAGTTTTTACTCTCTGAGACATCCAGCTTCCCTGAAGGAGTCCCCTGACCTATTGGACCTCTGTAAAGGGTTTTTGTGCCTACAAAAGTCGTTTTATTGGAAGGTAGGAGGCTGGAGCCACAGTAGAGCTGTGGCAGTTTGCCTGTGACTGTTATAACGTTTTTACTGTTTTTTTGCTTCGTTTTTGAGCCTAAGGGGTTAATCATCCATTTGCAAGTGGGTGCAATGCTATTTTAGTCTAGTACATACACTGTTAAATTTCATAGTTAACTGCTTTTTATCACTGTTATGCAGTTTTTGTGTTTGTTTTTTCCCCTTAAAGGCACAGTACCGTTTTTTTATATTCTGCTTTTTCACATTAATTAAAGTGTTTTCAAAGCTTGCTGGTCTCATTACTAGTCTGTTAAACATGTCTGACATAGAGGAAACTCCTTGTTCATTATGTTTAGAAGCCATTGTGGAACCCCCTCTTAGAATGTGTACCAAATGCACTGATCTTACTATAAGTTATAAAGATCATATTCTGGCTTTAAAAGATTTATCACCAGAGGAAACTGACAAGGGGGAAGTTATGCCGACTAACTCTCCCCACGTGTCAGAACCTATAACTCCCGCTCAAGGGACGCCAAGCACATCTAGTGCGCCCATAGCGTTTACCTTACAAGACATGGCGGCAGTTATGGATCATACCCTTACAGTGGTATTGTCCAAACTACCAGGGTTACAAGGAAAGCGAGACCGCTCTGGAGATAGAAAAAATACAGAGCTCTCTGACGCTTTAGTAGCTATGTCTGATATCCCCTCACAATATGCAGAAGCTGAGGAAGGAGAGCTTCTATCTGTGGGTGATTTTTCTGACTCAGGGAAGATGCTTCAACCTGATTCTGATATGTCTACATTTTAAATTTAAGCTTGAACACCTCCGCGTGTTGTCCAGGGAGGTTTTAGCTACTCTGGATGACTGTGACACCATTACAGTCCCAGAGAAATTGTGTAGATTGGATAAATACTATGCAGTGCCTGTTTACACTGATGTTTTTCCAATACCTAAGAGGTTTTCAGAAATTATTACTAAGGAATGGGATAGACCATGTGTACCGTTCTCTCCCCCTCCTGTTTTTAAAAAGATGTTTCCCATAGATGCCGCTACACGGAACTTGTGGCAAACGGTCCCTAAGGTGGAGGGAGCAGTCTCTACCCTAGCTAAGCGTACAACTATCCCCGTCGAGGACAGTTGTGCTTTCCTAGATCCAATGGATAAAAAGTTAGAGGGTTACCTTAAGAAAATTTTTATTCAACAAGGTTTTATTCTCCAGCCCCTTGCATGCATTGCCCCTGTCACTGCTGCTGCGGCCTTCTGGTTTGAGTCCCTGGAAGAAGCTCTACAGGTAGAAACCCCATTGGATGATATACTTGACAAGCTTAAAGCTCTTAAGCTAGCCAATTCATTTGTTTCTGACGCCGTTGTTCATTTAACCAAACTAACGGCTAAGAACTCAGGTTTTGCTATTCAAGCGCGTAGGGCGTTATGGCTTAAATCGTGGTCAGCTGACGTTACTTCAAAGTCTAAGCTTCTCAACATTCCCTTCAAGGGGCAGACCCTATTCGGGCCCGGACTGAAGGAGATCATTTCTGATATTACTGGAGGCAAAGGTCACGCCCTTCCTCAGGATAGGTCCAACAAATTAAGGGCCAAACAGACTAATTTTCGTGCCTTTCGAAACTTCAAGAGTGGCGCAGCTTCAACTTCCTCTAATACAAAACAAGAGGGAAATTTTTGCCCAGTCCAAGCCGGTCTGGAGACCTAACCAGGCTTGGAACAAAGGAAAGCAAGGCCAAAAAGCCTGCTGCTGCCTCTAAGACAGCATGAAAGATCAGTCCCCGATCCGGTAACTGATCTAGTAGGGGGCAGACTTTCTCTCTTCGCCCAGGCTTGGGCAAGAGATGTCCAGGATCCCTGGGCGTTGGAAATTGTGTCCCAGGGATATCTTCTGGACTTCAAAGCTTCTTCCCCAAAAGGAAGATTTCATCTCACAATTATCTGCAAACCAGATAAAGAGAGAGGCATTCTTACATTGTGTTCAAGACCTCCTAGTTATAGGAGTGATCCACCCAGTTCCAAAGGAGAAACAGGGGCAAGGCTTCTATTCAAATCTGTTTGTAGTTCCCAAGAACGAGGGAACCTTCAGACCAATCTTAGATCTCAAGATCCTAAACATATTTCTCAGGGTCCCATCCTTCAAGATGGAGACTATTCGAACCATCCTACCTATGATCCAGGAGGGTCAATATATGTCTACCGTGGACTTAAAGGATGCTTATCTTCATATTCCGATACACAGAGATCATTATCGGTTTCTCAGGTTCTCCTTCCTAGACAGGCATTACCAGTTTGTGGCTCTTCCCTTTGGGTTAGCTACGGCACCAAGAATCTTTACAAAGATTCTGGGGTCACTCCTGGCGGTCCTAAGGCCGCAGGGTATAGTAGTAGCTCCTTACCTAGACGACATTCTGATACAGGCGTCGAATTTTCAAATCGCCAGGTCCCATACGGACATTGTTCTGGCATTCCTGAGGTCTCATGGGTGGAAAGTGAACAAAGAAAAGAGTTCTCTATCCGCTCTCACAAGAGTTTCCTTCCTAGGAACTCTGATAGATTCTGTAGAAATGAAGATTTATCTGACAGAGGCCAGATTGTCAAAACTTCTAAATTCCTGCCGTGTTCTTTATTCTACTTCTCGCCCTTCAGTGGCTCATTGTATGGAAGTAATCGGCTTAATGGTAGCGGCAATGGACATAGTGCCGTTTGCCCGCCTACATCTCAGACCGCTGCAACTCTGCATGCTCAGTCAGTGGAATGGGGATTACACAGATTTGTCCCCTCTACTAAATCTGGATCAAGAGACCAGGGATTCTCTTCTCTGGTGGCTATCTCGGGTCCATCTGTCCAAGGGTATAACATTCCGCAGGCCAGATTGGACAATAGTAACTACAGATGCCAGCCTTCTGGGCTGGGGTGCAGTCTGGAACTCCATGAAGGCTCAGGGCTCGTGGACTCAGGAGGAGACACTCCTTCCGATAAACATTCTGGAACTAAGAGCGATATTCAATGCTCTTCGGGCTTGGCCTCAGCTTGCTGTGGTCAGGTTCGTCAGATTTCAGTCGGACAACATCACGACTGTAGCTTACATCAACCATCAAGGGGGAACAAGGAGTTCCCTAGCAATGTTGGAGGTTTCAAAGATAATTCTATGGGCAGAGATTCACTCTTGCCATCTATCAGCTATCCATATCCCAGGAGTAGAGAACTGGGAGGCGGATTTTCTAAGTCGACAGACTTTTCATCCGGGGGAGTGGGAACTCCATCCGGAGATATTTGCAGAGTTGATTCAACTTTGGGGCAAACCAGAACTGGATCTCATGGCGTTTCGTCAGAACGCCAAGCTTCCTTGTTAACGATCCAGATCCAGGGATCCCAAGGCAGCGCTGATAGATGCTCTAGCAGTGCCTTGGTCCTTCAACCTGGCTTATGTGTTTCCACCGTTTCCTCTGCTCTCTCGTCTGATTGCCAAGATCAAGCAGGAGCTTCGGTAATTTTGATAGCACCTGCGTAGCCACGCAGGACTTGGTATGCAGATCTGGTGGACATGTCATCCTTTCCACCATGGACTCTGCCGCTGAGACAGGAACTTCTACTTCAAGGTCCTTTCAACCATCCAAATCTAGTTTCTCTGCGTCTGACTGCTTGGAGATTGAACGCATGATTTTATCAAAGCGTGGTTTCTCTGAGTCGGTCATTGATACCTTAATACAGGCACAAAAGCCTGTCACCAGGAAAATCTATCATAAGATATGGTGTGAATCCAAGGGTTACTCATGGAGTAAAGTCAGGATTCCTAAGATATTATCCTTTCTCCAAGAAGGATTGGAGAAGGGTTTGTCAGCTAGTTCCTTAAAGGGACAGATTTCTGCTCTGTCTATTCTTTTGCACAAACATCTGGCTGAGGTTCCAGATGTTCAGGCGTTTTGTCAGGCTCTGGTTAGAATCAAGCCTGTGTTTAAACCTGTTGCTCCGCCATGGAGTTTAAATTTAGTTCTTAAGGTTCTTCAAGGGGTTCCGTTTGAACCTTTGCATTCCATAGATGTTAAGCTCTTATCTTGGAAAGTTCTGTTTTTAGTAGCTATCTCCTCGGCTCGAAGAGTTTCGGAGTTATCTGCTTTACAATGTGATTCCCCTTATCTCATTTTCCATGCAGATAAGGTAGTGTTACGTATCAAACCTGGTTTTCTACCTAAGGTGGTATCTAATAAAAATATCAATCAGGAGATTGTTGTTCCGTCACTTTGTCCTAATCCTTCTTCAAAGAAGGAAAGTCTATTACACAATCTTGACGTGGTTCGTGCTTTAAAGTTTTATTTACAAGCTACAAAAGATTTTCGTCAAACATCTGCATTGTTTGTTGTCTACTCTGGACAGAGGAGAGGCCAAAAGGCTTCGGCAACTTCTTTCTTTTTGGCTAAGGAGTATAATCCGCTTAGCTTATGAGACTGCTGGCCAGCAGCCTCCTGAAAGAATTACAGCTCATTCTACTAGAGCGGTAGCTTCCACATGTGCTTTTAAGAATGAGGCTTCTGTTGAACAGATTTGTAAGGTGGCGACTTGGTCTTCGCTTCATACTTTTTCTAAATTCTATAAATTTGATACTTTTGCTTCTTCGGAGGCTATTTTTGGGAGAAAGGTCTTACAGGCAGTGGTGCCTTCCGTTTAAGCGCCTGCCTTGTCCCTCCCTTCATCCGTGTCCTATAGCTTTGGTATTAGTATCCCACAAGTAATGGATGATCCGTGGACTGGATACACCTTACAAGAGAAAACAAAATTTATGCTTACCTGATAAATTTATTTCTCTTGTGGTGTATCCAGTCCATGGCCCGCCCTGTCATTTTAAGGCAGGTGTTTTTTATTTTTAAACTAGTCACCACTGAACCCTATAGTTTCTCCTTTCTCTTGCTTGTCTTCGGTCGAATGATTGAGGGTTGGCAGTTAGGGGAGGATCTATATAGACAGCTCTGCTGTGGGTGATCCTCTTGCAGCTTCCTGTTGGTAAGGAGAATATCCCACAAGTAATGGATGATCCGTGGACTGGATACACCACAACAGAAATAAATTTATCAGGTAAGCATAAATTTTGTTTTTGCAATCTTCTGCCCGGTTCGTTGATTTCTCTGGTCAGCGCAAGGGTTCGAAGGCCCCTTCTACTCTTTCTCTCTGGTTGAGAAGTGTTATCCGATTAGTGTATGAGACAGCTGGACAACAGTCTCCTAAAAGAATTACGACTCATTCCATTTGGACTGTCTCTCTTCTTCCTGGGCTTTCAAAAATGAAGCTTCTGTGGAACAAATTTGCAAGGTGGCAACATGGTCTTCATTGCATACCTTTTCCAAATTCTACTATTTTGTTACTTTTGCCTCTGCTGAGGCTTCCTTTGGGAGAAAAGTTTGTCAAGCGGTGGTGCCTTCGCTTTAGGTCCGCTTGTTTTTGTTCTCCCTCCCTTTCATTCTGTGTCCTCTAGCTTGGGTATTGGTTCCCACTGGTAATTGGAATGAAATTGTGGACTCTCCATGCCATAGGAAAGAAAACAAAAAAATTATGCTTACCTGATATTTCTTTTTTCCGGCATGGAGAGTCCAAGGCCCGCCCTTATTTACATTCACTTTGGCAATTTTTGTGTACAATCCTCAGGCACCTCTATACCCTTGAGTTTTTTTGTTTTTTTTCTTCGGCCGAATGACTGGGGATTATGGGTAAGGGAAGTGACACTTAACAGCTCTGCTGGGGTGCTCTTTGCCTCCTCCTGCTGGCCAGGAGTTGAATTCCCACTAGTAATTGGAATGAAATCGTGATCTCTCTGTGCCCGGAAAGAAAGAAATTTATCAGGTAAGCATAAACTTTTGTCTTTCCAAATATTAGATAAAAGTACATTTTCAAGGGGAATGCACATGGCTTGCAATAAAAATGCAAATTTTATAATAAAATTAGTTTTAGATGCTTTTAAAAACCTTTTATTTTGTAGAAACCGACAGCTTTACCTAGCACAAAAGCGTGCTACATATAGATGAATGCCGTTATAGGGCTCGCTGTAATTAGACTGAGCCCGTTACGCGCTAGTTAAAAAAAACAAAAACTGCTGTGCTAAAGAGGATGGCTTTGCTAACAAGGTAAATATACTTTTATCTGCCAAATTTGGTACTTTTAGTACATTTTTTTTAAACAAGTCTATCTTTATGTTACATAATTATGTAACTTGTTGTAAAATGTTTACTGTCCCTTTAATGAAACCTGACAACGGCCTAAACATTGAGAGACAATCTTACGGGGGCAAACAAATATCTGTGTCTATCAGTCTCATTCTTCCATTCTCTCAATTATAAACTATCATGACTAGAAACAACAACTCTATAACTATATTAGGATGTTGCCACTTTATAAATAACCCATAATTATAATGACAGATTTGTTATTGAGCAGTCAAAATTTGAGTGTGTTGGGCAAGAATTATATTCATAATGATGGATCCCATTGAGTATTAATGAACATTGCAATAATAAAGTTATTGTGCCTTAAAAAAATATTGAAATAGATTAGCCTTTTTATATTGATTTTAAAACTATCAGGACGTACTTGCCTTACCTGTGGATAATTATCCCCCCCCTTCTCATTGGAGAATCTTTACTATAATGTCCCTTTCATAACCTAGCTTCTCTAGCTTTTCCAAAATAGGGCTAAATGGCAGCAGTAGCATATGTAGGTTGGGTTGGAAATACATTAAAGTATATGCAGCACTTACTGTGGGTTTTCATATATAGCAAAAACATAATACAATCTTGAGTGGGATAAGTTAATCTGCTGACAGCTATAAGTGTAGGGGGGTTATTTTCTGACATTGAGTTTCTGTTACACTATTTAGTACCAAGATAGTTCTTCTTTTTACTAATTTATTTGTGTCCATAAGTATTCCCCTTTTTAAACAATATGACTTTTAGCTTTTGCACCCTGGCTCACTTTTCATTGTGTTCATTGCTGCCAAGAGGAAGCTTTACAAATCTTTGTCACAATGGATGTTCAGCCCTTGGATGATTCTGAAAATACAAGCAACAAAAATCATACTGTGTTTTTGAGCAGCATGTTTTCCGATAATTACATATTTCAAAAGCTGAATCACTATCTGATTTACATTTGTAACACAGATAAATTGTTTTGTTTCAGCCAATTTGGTATCCTTGCCAAACTTCTTGGCTTTTTAAAGTTAGTTTACTAAATAGTTTTTCCCAGTTATCATCTGCTTCAACTCATTATGAGCAAAACCCCTTGGCTTTTATGGAGCAAATGAGAACATCTGTGCTGTGAAATGAGCTCTTTCAACTGCTGTTTTCCATACATTTATGACACTGGTTATAATGGCAATCGTCTGAAACGTTTACACACTCCAGTATCATTCTAAATTGCTGTCAATGAAAGGAACATCAAATTCAGTGTCCCTAGGAGTACTGCTGTACAGGTACACCAATGAGAATATACAGTGTATTCAGACCCCCCCCCCCTTTTTTTACATTTTGTTATGTTGTAGCCTTATACTAAAATGTTTTATATTTTATTATCAAGCTACACTTCATACCGCATAATTAAAAAGCAAAAAGAAAAACACACTTTTGATAACTCCAAATTTATTAAAAAGAAAAATCTGAAATATCATATTGATATAAATATACAGACCCCTTGCTATGACCCTTGAAACTTAGCTCAGGTGCATCCCATCTCTCTGGATCATCTTTGAGATGTTTTACATTTTGATTGGAGTCCACCTGTAATTAAATTGATTAATTGTCTATATAAGGTCTCACAAATGAAACCAGATATCACAGCACAAACTAAGCCATGAGGTCGAAGGAACTGCATGCAGAGCTCAGAGACGTGATTTTGTAGAGGCACAGATATTGGAAAGGCTAAAGGAAAAAAAATAAAAAAAAAAAAAAATTGGCTGCATTAAACCTTCTCAAGATTACAGTGGCCTCCATAATTCTTAAATTCAAGTTTGGAACAAACAGGACTCTTCCTAGAGCTGGCTGGGGGAGAAGGGCCTTGGTAAGAGAGTTGTCCAAGAACCCGATGGTCACTCTGGTTGAGCTCCAGAGATCATGTATGGAGATGGGCGAAATTTACAAAAGGATAACCATCACTGCAACACTCCACCGATCTGGGCATTATGGCAGAGTGGCCAGATGAAAGCCTCTCCTCAGTAAAAAAAAAAAAAGTACCTAAAGGATTCTGACTCTGAGAAATAAGATTCACTTGTCTGATGAAATGAGAATTGAACAGTTTGGCCTCAATTGCAAGCTTCATGTCTGGAGGAAACCAGGCACCGCTCATCACCTGCTCAATACCATTCCAACAGTGAACCATGGTGTGATGGTGTTTTTCAGTGGCAGAACTGAGGGACTGGTCAGGGTTGAGGGAAAGCTGAACACAGTAAATTACCGCAATATCCTTAATGAAAACCTGGTCTAGGGCGCTCAGGACCTCAAACTGGGCAGAGGGTTCACCCTCCAACAGGACAATGACCTTAATGCAGGATCACTATTTGCAAAATTTGCAATTGGAGCATATGTGTCTACTACTATTGCCCTTTAAGAACAAATCTATAAAATGTTTGCCTAAGTGTATTAATCACCAGTAGTATGGCATTAATTAGAAAATGTTTGCTTTTGTATGTAAATCTTGATGGTGCAGAATAAGCAGGTCACAGTGACAAGTGTAAAACAAGTAGACCCCTGTCATAAATAGTGTTTATATTGCAACTGTTTTCATTTCTTTGGTCCACAGTAGGATTCTAGATTATGAGACCAATGTTCACTGATCTATTTTAAAGAGACGCTAAAGTCAAAACTCTTTCCTATTTACTTCCAATTATTAAATTGTGCACAGTGTTTTTATACGCACCCTCTCTGAATTAAGTGCATTTGCAAGAGTTCATTGTATACGTATACTAGTATGTGATTGGCTGATGGCTGTCCCATGAAACAGAAGTCTAAATGGGGAATAAATAAATTTGTCAGAAAATCTGCTTATTTTAAAGGGCCATAATACCCAAATGTTTAAACACTTGAAAGTGATGCAGCATAGCTGTAAAAAGCTGACTAGAAAATATCTCCTGAACATCTCTATGTAAAAAAGAAAGATATTTTACCTCAAAAGTTCCTCAGTAGCCACATCCCATTGTAAAGGATTTCTAAGCAGCATTTTAGTGTGTCTGTCCTGGGACATCTGAAGGGATGAGCTTCGTGCACTCTCATCTTATTTCACCAATCAGGTAAAGGAAGTTTACAATGAAATCTCATGAGTCAAGTCAAATCTCATGAGATCACAGTAAAAGTTCATGACCTCGGGGACTTCCGGGCAGCGGCCATCTTTCTGGTCGCACTGAGCTTCAGCTCCTGAGTTACTTACCAGATTTTTCTAAGTTTACTTTGAAGTTTTGGCGACAGGCCATCCAAACTGGTAGAGCAGCTCGACTGAAGGCACTCTGACACAAACGGCAGGGGTTTTTGGAATATAGTGTGGTTTCCCAGCCCTCAGTACCGGACTTTTAATTTGAGGCCTTCCCCTGTATACGAAGCCTCACCTGTCCTCACCATTGCCACACCATTGTCGTGTGGCCAGTGCCTTTCGGGGCAAACTACCTAACAGATTAATCTACGCTGGGTTAATAAGAGAAAGCTACAAGGATACTGATACAAAATGGATCCTAGAGAAGCATCGTTAGTTGCCGCCATTACCAAACTACTAGACGACCAACTCACAAGCATCTCAGACCTCCTGGCATCAGAATATGGTAGAATCTGCATTTCCAAGACCACAACGAGCTCCCCAAAGAGGCGAGAAACTGCAGCTATTGTGGGAGAGGAGGTTACTGGGGTAAAGTGTATCTCACTTGCGGTGACAGCTGTTATTCAGCCTGATTCCGAGATCGGAGGTGAACAGGAAGCTGCCCCTGTAAATGGAGGTCTGAGTGGGTACCCTGAAAGAGAGGAGCTCTCTGTAAAACCCATATCCAGGAGCTTACCGTTTCCACCGGGAGCACAAACAGCGTCGGCACAGATGGAGAGAGGACACGATCTACCAGCCCGCTATACTCACGCTGGATGTAGCGCAACATATGGCATGGAGCTGCCTGCTGTAGCTGACGGGGATCCTTTATCTGAAGATGTTCCGTGTCTGTATATGGGAGCAGCAGCTGTATTCATTCATACCATAAAGGGAGACATGCTTGTTCAGAAAGGGTCGTGGCTTACCGACCCTCGCTGCCTCCATGCTGAGAATGCGGAGGCTGCCCGGCAGTCGCAAGTGGAACATACGGCTGCATACAACATCCCACAGCATCTTGTCTTGCCCATCTACTATTTTCTCTACCGGGCTGTGAGGACTGGAATCGGTTAGTGAGGGGACTCCTTATGCGCACATGCCTGGAGTTATGACTTTGCCTGTGTTTCTTCCTAGTGTGCCGAAAAAGCCCATGGTCCTTTCTTGGGGATTTTATCACACCGGTGGGAACTCACCTTGTCATATTCTGGACGGTCCGTGAGTGGGTATGGGTTCGGGAAGATCTCCACAGGGTGTAGTGATGGCTTGTGTGTAGCAGAAACTCTCTGTTAATTGCTTGACCTGCCTAGTTGTCATTCTCCCTGAGACTTTTACACCACGAGCCACCCTATATTCTCAAAGTGGAGAGTTATTGTTGTTTCTTGTTTTTTTTTATTATTATTTCTGGGAGATCTTGCAATGATGGCTGACAAGCCTGAAGCATGTTGTTTATCCTTCCTTTATTATGTGCATGGACACTCTAATAGGCATGGACTCCTAAACAGTTTAAGGATACATCAATTGTGGGATGATGGTCAAAATACCTGAAGCCTAGGCCTGTATGATGTGTGTAATGTAGGGTGTACCCTTTGTTTTTGTCACATAATATAATGCTGAAGACAGCTCATTAGGGTTAATGTACAAACTATATTTTCACATTGTATGATCCTTTTTGATATCTGAGGGCTAGCACTATATATAACCCTATATATGTTTATTATATTGTCAGATTATTAGTTTTTTATCAGCCTCTTACAGTCAGTGGTCGGTTCATGCATGCCTTACAGTGACCTATGCAAGGGTAGGGAAATGTAATGAGGGCTCCCACCATTTCTTTCTTAATTACTTAGGAAGCATACCCTATAATATCAATTATCTGTGCTACACATGTCCTCCATATGCTCATCAACTTCATTCTCCCCCAGCTACCTGATAGTGGCAGTTGTACTCCCAGCTCCATAGTATTAAGACTCAATGTTGGCTATGACAATAAGTGAAGCTTATTATATTCACATAACTTCTAAATAACTTAAAAACTGAGGTACAACCAAAGTAACCCATGAGTGGTTACCTACTTATCATAATACTCCTCATTAAGCAATCTATATATTTTATCATATGAGGTCCAAAAGTGGCCCCCTGGGTGATATGGAGGGGTTATAGTGTATATGGCACATTAAGAATAAGTTGGTTATGTTACAAAACTTCGAACTCTGCATTGTTGTTACAAATAAGTTTGTATTAGACATTTATATGTTTGAAATAGTGGATTCTAAGCTGCAACGCTGTCATGTAACCGTAGTTTATATTTATGATGTATCTGTGCTTTTCCTAAACCTCAATAAAAATTTATTTAAAAAAAAAAAAAAAAAAAAAAAAAGTTCATGACCTCAGCACTGCTGATGCTGATAGGCTGCTGTTCATTTCTTCATTTTTTTTAATTTTTTTACCTGCAGCTGGGAGCAGTTGAGTATAACTTTTTACACAGAACTTACTCTGCTGAGCTGAAGAGATTGTGAGGTAAAATATCTTCCTTTTTTACATAGAGATGCTCAGGTGATATTTTCCTGTCAGCTTTTTACAGTTATACTGCATCAGTTTCAAGTGATTTAGCATACGAGTATTATGTCCCTTTAAATTTAGAGTAAGTGCTATTGCATTGTTTTTTTATTATTCACTTGTTAATTATGCAATTCTTCTGAATTTAATGCTAGTACAAATAGGGAAAATCCACTGTCTTAACAAGTGTGAGCTAAACTATAGGACTTTTAGTCCAGTGAACCACTAATTTTATAGACTTTAGGGAATAGTACATAGTATTACAACAGTGTTACATATTACTTTGTGTTCAACTCCTGCAGAGATGTTAAACACTTTGTTAAAATCAGCTCTAGAGCTGTGATGTAGAAGTGTGAGCTAGCAAAACACATTTGGTGACCCAATGACAAGAAGCATATCTGTGTATCCAGCTATCACCCAGTAAGTAATTTTCTGTGCTTGTGCCCATCTAGATATGAATTTGCATACAGAGAGAGAAGCGCTCTACCAGGAACGAACAACAGCTCAGTGGCTTGTTCTATGGCGATTTACCACCCGGAAGCAGCCTCTTTTAGACCAGTGTGCTTTTCACAGAAAAAAACTTTCCTGAAGTATATCAGTCTGATCCCGCCAAGTAAGGTCAGTCCAGCCCCGAAATACCAGGCAATTCTCCTCTGAACAAGGAACATGACAACCCCAGACGATCGTTTCGGCCTCCTATGGGCCTCGTCAGTGAGGTGCAGCCACATTCCTCTAAGCACACTGGGCAAGGAGTCCACGTCTGGTTTCCCCCATCACCCATAGGGAGACTTCCCCAGGGTCATAATAATTTGCATACAAAGAGAGAAGCGCTCTACCAGGAACGAACAACAGCTCAGTGGCTTGTTCTATGGCGATTTACCACCCGGAAGCAGCCTCTTTTAGACCAGTGTGCTTTTCACAGAAGAAAACTTTCCTGAAGTATATCAGTCTGATCCCGCCAAGTAAGGTCAGTCCAGCCCCGAAATACCAGGCAATTCTCCTCTGAAAAAGGAACATGACAACCCCAGACGATCGTTTTGGCCTCCTATGGGCCTCGTCAGTGAGGTGCAGCCACATTCCTCTAAGCACACTGGGCAAGGAGTCCACGTCTGGTTTCCCCCATCACCCATAGGGAGACTTCCCCAGGGTCATAATAATTTGCATACAGAGAGAGAAGCGCTCTACCAGGAACGAACAACAGCTCAGTGGCTTGTTCTATGGCGATTTACCACCCGGAAGCAGCCTCTTTTAGACCAGTATGCTTTTCACAGAAGAAAACTTTCCTGAAGTATATCAGTCTGATCCCGCCAAGTAAGGTCAGTCCAGCCCCGAAATACCAGGCAATTCTCCTCTGAACAAGGAACATGACAACCCCAGACGATCGTTTCGGCCTCCTATGGGCCTCGTCAGTGAGGTGCAGCCACATTCCTCTAAGCACACTGGGCAAGGAGTCCACGTCTGGTTTCCCCCATCACCCATAGGGAGACTTCCCCAGGGTCATAATAATTTGCATACAGAGAGAGAAGCGCTCTACCAGGAACGAACAACAGCTCAGTGGCTTGTTCTATGGCGATTTACCACCCGGAAGCAGCCTCTTTTAGACCAGTGTGCTTTTCACAGAAGAAAACTTTCCTGAAGTATATCAGTCTGATCCCGCCAAGTAAGGTCAGTCCAGCCCCGAAATACCAGGCAATTCTCCTCTGAACAAGGAACATAACAACCCCAGACAATCGTTTCGGCCTCCTATGGGCCTCGTCAGTGAGGTGCAGCCACATTCCTCTAAGCACACTGGGCAAGGAGTCCACGTCTGGTTTCCCCCATCACCCATAGGGAGACTTCCCCAGGGTCATAATAATTTGCATACAGAGAGAGAAGCGCTCTACCAGGAACGAACAACAGCTCAGTGGCTTGTTCTATGGCGATTTACCACCCGGAAGCAGCCTCTTTTAGACCAGTGTGCTTTTCACAGAAGAAAACTTTCCTGAAGTATATCAGTCTGATCCCGCCAAGTAAGGTCAGTCCAGCCCCGAAATACCAGGCAATAATTCTCCTCTGAACAAGGAACATAACAACCCCAGACAATCGTTTCGGCCTCCTATGGGCCTCGTCAGTCAGGTGCAGCCACATTCCTCTAAGCACACTGGGCAAGGAGTCCACGTCTGGTTTCCCCCATCACCCTGAACATCTCTATGTAAAAAAGAAAGATATTTTACCTTAAAAGTTCCTCAGTAGCCACCTCCCATTGTAAAGGATTTCTAAGCAGCATTTTAGTGTGTCTGTCCTGGGACATCTGAAGGGATGAGCTTCGTGCACTCTCATCTTATTTCACCAATCAGGTAAAGGAAGTTTACAATGAAATCTCATGAGTCAAGTCAAATCTCATGAGATCACAGTAAAAGTTCATGACCTCAGCACTGCTGATGCTGATAGGCTGCTGTTCATTTCTTCATTTTTTTTAATTTTTTTACCTGCAGCTGGGAGCAGTTGAGTATTACTTTTTACACAGAACTTACTCTGCTGAGCTGAGGAGATTGTGAGGTAAAATATCTTCCTTTTTTACATAGAGATGCTCAGGTGATATTTTCCTGTCAGCTTTTTACAGTTATACTGCATCAGTTTCAAGTGATTTAGCATATGAGTATTATGTCCCTTTAAATTTAGAGTAAGTGCTATTGCATTGTTTTTTTATTATTCACTTGTTAATTATGCAATTCTTCTGAATTTAATGCTAGTACAAATAGGGAAAATCCACTGTCTTAACAAGTGTGAGCTAAACTATAGGGCTTTTAGTCCAGTGAACCACTAATTTTATAGACTTTAGGGAATAGTACATAGTATTACAACAGTGTTACATATTACTTTGTGTTCAACTCCTGCAGAGATGTTAAACACTTTGTTAAAATCAGCTCCAGAGCTGTGATGTAGAAGTGTGAGCTAGCAAAACACATTTGGTGACCCAATGACAAGAAGCATATCTGTGTATCCAGCTATCACCCAGTAAGTAATTTTCTGTGCTTGTGCCCATCTAGATATGCTTTTCAACAATGGATATAAAATAAAATAAATGACCTAATCTATCTAAATCATAATGTCCCAAACATACAAAATGGATATTTAATTACCTAGCACATGTAATTTTGCATTATTTACGGTAGCTGATTTGTTGTAGGAAGTGCCTTTTTATTTCTATTTTTTTTCATCACAGCTATTTTTATTTATTGTGTATGTATTCTTTTAGCTTTGAGTCTAATGCTTATCCATTTATGAGAATAATGCTTTCCTCCCCATTTTTATTTCTCATTTATTTAAAAATAATATATATATCTCTCTATCTCTCTATCTCTCTATCTCTCTATCTCTCTATATCTCTATCTCTATATCTCTATATCTCTATCTCTCTATCTCTCTATATCTCTATATCTCTATCTCTCTCTCTCTATATCTCTATCTCTCTATATCTCTCTATATCTCTCTCTCTCTATATCTCTATATCTCTATCTCTCTCTCTCTATATCTCTATCTCTCTATATCTCTCTATATCTCTCTCTCTCTCTCTATATCTCTCTCTCTCTATATCTCTCTCTCTATATCTCTCTCTCTATATCTCTCTCTCTCTATCATCTCTATCTCTCTATATCTCTATATCATCATCTCTATCTATCTCTCTATATCTCTATCTCTCTCTCTATCTTTTAATCTCTATCTTTTTTAATCTCTATCTTTTTTAATCTCTATCTTTTTTAATCTCTATCTTTTAATCTCTATCTTTTAATCTCTATCTTTTAATCTCTATCTTTCTTCATCAACTCCTTATAAGAAAAGCACGAAAGTTACATTGTTGGGAAATATTATCTGTAGTTTGTGGTGTGTGTTTGCTATGAATATGAGTCTATGGAATAGGATTGCTGTTAAAAAGGCAAGGGGGTGTTACCATTGTACATAAATAGTGACCTACAAATACATTTTTACATTTTCAAATACAATTTTATTTTTGGAAATACAATTTTTTTTAAATACAAATCTTTACTTACAAATACAATTCTTTCATTTTGTAAGTACAATCTTCATTTTTTTTTTAATCAAGGGACAGAAAAACAATTAGGGACAAATCTGAGCTATGTTCTAAAATCACAGTGTAGATTGTAGCAGGATTTGGATTGTTCAGACTGTAGTATGCATTTCCAATTGTCACCAGAATTGGGGGGAAAAACACTGTTTTCAGAGTTAAATGATTGGAAAAATATTGCAAATGAACATCGGTGTGCATAATTTAAAGGGACAATAAACCCAACACTTTTTTTTCCATGATTCAAACAGAGCATACAATTTAAAAAAAAAAGTTCTAATTTACTTATCACATTTTACTTGTTCTCAATAGAAGTAAATTGGAAAGTTGTTTGAAATAACATGCTCTATCTGAATCATAGAAAAAAATAATTGGGTTTTATGTCTCTTTAATGTATTGTGGAAAATTCAATTATGAGTTTTACATTCTTTTAAATAAATCAGTATGTAATTTGTCTGTTTTCTTTGTATGTCCCTCCTACAGTTTTTAGAACAACCAGTGTATCTTAGGGCATTTTTGGAATTGGTTTATTTTTAATTTCCATTGAATAATTGAGTATTTTAAAATTTAGTAGCTACTAATTAACATGTTCTACCAATAGATAACCTGCATGTTGTAATGACCTTGGGAAGATAATATATAGAGACAACACAGGAGATAAGGTTTCCTAAAATGTAGTTTATTTATACACTGTAGATCCTGTTGAATCCATAAATTTATTATGAGCCTCCTACTTTAATTAGTTGGACACATTTATGTAAGTCCTTGACGAGAACAGCTTGTAGCAACTGTAATCTGAGAATTGACAATAGTGTCTTTATTCCTAATATTAACAGCTGCTCTTTGCATTCCATAGTGATTACAAGATTTGCGCTGAAACTGTAATTATACATATATTATATATATATTTTTTTTTTTTTTTGTACTAATTTTGTTTTGCACTCTTGGTATCCTTTGATGAAGGATCAGCAATGTACTATAGGGAAGGATGACCAGACATCAGTTTTATTTTATTTATTTTTTAACACACTGTCCCTTTGTTCCCAGAACAGCATGCTGTGGTGGTGAAGCCGGGAGAAATATACATGCCTTTTTATTGGTGTCTGAGTGGGGGGCGACTACTTATGTGCAAAGACAGAGTTTAGCAGCAAAGACAGAGTTTATCTGCCGAGAGAGAGCAGTTTGAACATTCGAGAGTTGAAAAGCAGAAAGGGCTGAACAGCCATAAATAGGTTATTTTCTGCCTAAGCAACTTAAAAAATTACTATTCCTGGTATGTTATCTGTATGTCTTTTTAAAGTGAAAGTCAATCCTAGTGTTGTACAATCGCTAAGATTGACTATTGAAACAAACAAAGGGGACTTTCATTCATGAAGTATAAGATACTTCATGTAGAAAGCTCCTTTTTTTGTTTCAATCGATCGCCATTTTTAGAGGCTACAGCAGCCCATGGCGAAAAAGTTTTTTGCCAAAAGGTGACGTTTTCACCTCTTAGCCAATAGCCGTGCGGTAAATCCGGCTCCCAAGGGCACCAAGCTGGATTTACCGCACGGCTATTGGCTAAGAGGTAAAAACATCACCCCTTACCAAAAATTTTTTTTTTTAGCCGTGGGCTGCTGTAGCCGATAAGAACAGTTTGTTTCAGTAGTCAATCCTAGCAATTTGTACAACGCTAAGACTGACTTACAGATATCAACATATACCAGACATAGGTTATTTTCTGCCTAAGCAACTTAAAAAAATACTATTTATGGCTGTATATACTTCATTAATGAAAGTCCCCTTTATTTGTTTCAACGGTCAATCCTAGCATTTGTAAAACGTTAGGATTGACTTTTACTTTAAAAATGTTGCATGTAAAGCTTTTAAAGGGACACTGAACCCATTTTTTTTTTGCTTTCATGATTCAGATAGAGCATGCAACTTTCTAATTTACTCCTATTATCAAATTTTCAGTGTCCCTTTAATTAATAACAGACAATACTGGCAGCTATTATTTTCATTTAGTATTTACTTTAAAATAAATAGTTTTGAAATTATACAACCAAAGCCTGGTCTAATAATTCATCTTTTTGTTTTGAGTGTGTTGTCAGTGAAGTATCCTTTTTTTTTTTTTTTTTTTTTTTTTTTTTTTTTTTTCTTCTCAAATCTGGTCAGCCTTCTATAGGGAACTAGCTAAACACATCGGGTGAATCAATGACAAGAGGCATATGTGCATCCAACAATCAGAAGCTAGTTCACAGTAGTACATTGCTGCCTCATGAGTCTACCTAGATATGCTTTTCAACAAAAGGATACAAAGAGAACAATGCAGATTAGGCAATAGAGGTAAATTGGAAAGTTGCTTAAAAGTGTATGCTCTATCTAAATCACAACAAAAAAATAAATAAAAGGGTTTTCATGTCCCTTTGACATTATGGATTTTTAGACTGAGACAAAGTCACACATCTTAGTTCTGACTTGATATTTTCACAACAGAAACTAAAAGTAAATAACCAACTTTTATCTCTGACATTCCCAACTTTACTAAAATGCTACCATCACATTGCTGCCTGCATGTATGTTGTAGAAAATCAAATGGTTAAAACGCTATTGTGCTAGTTACACAGCAGTGATTTATCTATTTTTGTTCTAGTCACTGCCATCACATCACTGTGCTTTAGGGATTCACTCACTGTGCAAGTGTTACAGGCAAATTATTTAAATCATTTTTATAAAATTAGTTTGACATGGTGTGGCAACCAAAGGGTTAAATCACCATATCATGTGTTAGCAGAAATGTAGCAATTAAATTACTGAGTTTTATATGTAAATTGTATTGTAACATAGAATTATACCCCCCAAAATAAATAAATATCATCTTGTCATTAAATTATAAGTTTTGTGAAGGTTTTAAAGCATTGATCTGAATGTTCTATTAACACTTTATTTTATTTTTTTAAATTTTATATAGTGATGCTGTCCTGGAATCCATTTTAAAGGAAGATGGCTGATATTGGATTGAAGGAGACTGGTGTTTTGCTTTGTGTAGTGTTTGCTTGTTATTGGAACAGTCTGTTCTGCGGCTTTGTCTTTGATGATGTGTCGGCCATTCTGGATAACAAAGATTTGCACCCATCAACTCCAATTAAAAAACTTTTTCAAAATGACTTTTGGGGAACACCAATGTCTGAGGTACGTCGTGTGTTAAATTTTAAGGCAGAATATAGAAGGATGTAGATATAAAACAATTTTAGCATTCATCTCTTATAAACATTGTAATGTTATCCGTTATATCATATTCCCTTTTTATCCAGTCAAGGTCTCCTGGAAGAGATTGCAGAATTGGAGCACTGTATTTGAAGTGTTTATATTAAAGGGACAGTAAAAACTATTTTAAATTTAATACAATATCTGTAAGGCACACAATAAAGGGACAGTCTACCATAGAATTGTTATTGTTTTAAAAGATAGATAATCCCTTTATTACCCATTCCCCAGTTTTGCATAACCAAGTTATATTAATACAGTTTTTACCTCTGTGATTAACTTGTATCTAATCATCTTCTGACAGCCCTCCTGATCACATGACATTTTATTTATTAAATTGCATTTTAGCCAATTAGTGCTGTGTTGTGCAGACTCTTAAATAACTCCGTGGGCGTCAGCACAGTGTGGCCCACATGAGCTGTCTGTAGTGTCTTAGAAACAGGCATAAATGTAGAGGTTTAAATGTTTTATAAAGTATATTAATATAACAATTTTGGTTGTGCAAAGCTTGGGGAATGGGTAGTAAAGGCGTTATCTATCTTTTTAAACAATAACAATTTTAGTGTAGACTGTCCCTTTAAGTAACTATAAAGCAAATTCATTGCTGCTACTGCAAATTAAAATGTTACCTTGAAAAGCCCCTGGTGTAAAGCTGTGCAGGCTGCCCCCGGCACAGTGTTTTTCATATCTTCAGCAGAGAGCGGTACAGATAGACCATTAGCTTTCTAATTGACTGTACAGTTCCCCACTTAAAGGGACATGAAACCCAACATTTTTCTTTCACAATTCAGACTTAGCATACAATTATAAATAACTTCCCAGTTTACATCTATTATCAAATTTGCTTCATTACTTTTGTATCCTTTTTGTTGAAGGAGCAGCAGTGCAGTACATCAGGTAAGTCCATAAACAGTCATACACGCAGCCACCATTCAGCAGCTATCTCCCAGTAGTGGATTGCTGCTCATGAGCTTGTTCATCAAAGGTCACCAAGAGAAAGAAGCAAATTTAGTTAACAGAAGTAAAATGTAAAATTGCTTAAAATTGTATGCTGTGTCTGTATCATAAAAGAAACAATTTGTTTATTTACCCTTTTTAAATTTATGAAGAAACTATGTTGCATTGGGGACAACCTGGGCAGCCTTACTGGAGCAGACTTTACCTTTAAAGTATTAAACTTTATAGTTTCTTAAAGTGGGAACATTTAGCCACCAATCAGCAAGTGCTACCCAGGTGCTGAACAAAAAAATGGGTCGTCTCCTAAGCTTACATTCCTGCCTTTTTAAATAAAGATGCCAAAAGAGCGAAGAAAAATTGATTATAGGAGTAAATTAGAAAGTTGCTTAAAATTGCATGCTATCTGAATCATGAAAGAAAATTAATGTGGGTTTCATATCCCTTTTAAATAGTGTCGCTTGGTCTCACATTGATGCCCTCCCTCTTCCCTTCCAAGGGCTTATAAGTGATTCATTAAATCAGTCAAATAGTCCTGTGCATGAAATCAGTAAAAACAAAATGAATTAGTCTTTTGTCTTTTCCTTCATCTCTCATTACTCTTTGTGATATTCAACTTTTTTTTTATTTTTAATTTGTTGCACAGAATATACCTTTATCAAGAAAGGGGTTTATAGGATCTCTGATGTTTATGCCTCTGTAGGATAGTTTAATCTTATTGATACCTTTCACCTTTATCAAGCAACTCAGGTGAACCAATGTATGTAATTTATACCAAACTGGTAACATGGAAACTTGTTCTGCTGTGTCCTTTTCCTCTCCAGTGTTCTCACAGAAAATGTTACCAGCTGGGGGGTGAGGGGCATTATGATGTACCCTGGTGGGGACAGTGTAATACTTTGCAATTTTATACCATTTTCTGTAATTTATACATGTTACTTAAAGGGACATGAAACCCAAAATCCAATGTTACTTAAAGGGACATGAAACCCAAATCCCCCCTAAAATAAAAAGAACCCCTGATCTAATACTAAACTACCATTGCCCTAAGTTAAACAGCTCTTTCAATTATCCACCACCCACCAAACCCCCCAAAATAAAAAAACTAACACTAAAAAAAACTAAACTACCATTAAATCCCTAATCTTAAAAAAAAAAATAATAAAAAAAAATATCCTAACACTAGGCCCCATATTAGGTACTCACCGTTCCTGAAGTCCGGGGGAGAAGGTCTTCTTCCAGGCGGCTCCATCATCTTCTATCTTCGTCCGCAGCGAAGGCGGTGCGGAGCTGTGGATCCTCAGCTGCGGTCCTCACCTGCGGAGCAGAGGTGCAGAGCTGTCTTCCCCGATGCGTGGATCCTAAGCGGCGGTCCTCGTCGGCATGGAGCCTCCTCTTCATCTGCTGTCCGTCATACGCTAAAGATTGAATGCAAGGTACCACAATCAATTTGGGGTACCTTGCATTCCTATTGGCTGAAATTTTTAAATTGGCTAATAAGATTAGAGCTACTGAAATCCTATTTTCTGTTAAAATCAGCCAATAAGATTTTGGTAGCTCTCATCCTATTGGCTGATTTAAAACTTTGAGCCAATAGGAATGCAAGGTACCCCTATAAATATGGGGTACCTTGCATTCAATCTTCAGTTTGCGACGGACGATCGCATGAAGAGGAGTCTCCACGCTGCTGAGGACCGCCGGCGCTGAGGATCCACGCATCGGGGAAGTCGGCTCCGCTGCGCCTTTGCTCTGGATGAAGATAGAAGATGATGGAGCCGCCTGTAAGAAGACCTTCTCCGCCGGACTTCAGGAACGGTAAGTACCTATTTGGGGCTTAGTGTTAGGATTTTTTTTAATTTTTAAGATTAGGGATTTAATGGGCTGGTAAAGAGCTGATTGCCCTTTTTAAGGGCAGTAAAAGATCTGAATGCCCTTTTAAGGGCAATGCCCATACAAATGCCCGTTTAGGGGCAATGGGTACTTTAGGTTTTTTTAGTGTTAGTTTTTTTTATTTTGAGGGGCTTGGTGGGTGGGGGGTTTTACTGTTAAGGGGATTTAGTAATTTTTAAATGTAAAAGAGCTTTTTAATTTAGGGCAATGCCCTACAATAGGCCCTTTTTAAGGGCTATTGGTAGTTTAGGGTGTGTTTTTATTTTGGGGGGGCTTTTTTATTTTCATAGGCATTAGGTTTAATTTTTTTATTTTTGATAATTTTGTTTTTCTGTAATTTTAGAGGTTTTTTTTTAAATTTTAGATATATATTTTTTTTGTAATTTTAATGTTGGATTTTATTTAAGTGTAACTTAGTATTGGGGTTAATTTAGGGGGTGTTAGGTTAGGGGACTTGGTCATTTAGTTATTTGCATTGTGGGGGCGTTGGCGGTTTAGGAGTTAATAGGTTAATTAGGTTTATTGCAATGTGGGGGTTTGGCGGTTTAGGGGTTAATAGGTTCGCTGCATCCAGGTGGATTCTTTTGACTACCTCGCGCAGCCAACATTCCTTTGCGGATGTTTGCACAACTGGCGACGCAGACGGACACGTTACAAATGCGATTATAGTACAGATTTGCTTTATTCTCTTGATATACTTTGCTCAAAAGCATATCTAAATAGTCTCAGTAGCTATGCCTCGTGTGATTGGCTCTCCCATGTGCATCACTATTTCTTCAACAAAAGATATCTAAAAAATAAAGCAAATTACATAATATAAGTAAATTGAATGTTGTTTAAAAAGGTATTCTCTTTCTGAATCATGAAATAAAAAATGTTGGTTTAGTGCAGGGCTCGACAAACCTAGGAGCTAGGGAGCCACTGGCTCCTAGAATTTTACCTCTGGCTCCTAACTTTTTGGGTTATTCTCCATATTTCTAAATAGAAATACCACTGTCTGGCTCCTAAATATTCTTACTGGCTCCTAAATTTTAAACAGATTTGTTGACCCCTGGTTTAGTGTACCTTTAAGCTATATAAAGCACATATTAATTGCATAATTTAACACAAATTGATTTAATGATCATTTCTGCAACAAACATTGTGAAAAATAGAGTTAATTTTAGTTTAAAGTGCCATAAAACATTTTGAGTTATGTGCATATTATAAAAGGTTCAACTGAGGTAAAAAAAAGTGTGTCAAGAAAAGTGTAAAAAAAGCTTATTTTTTTTTAAATGAAATTTCCAAAAAATCTGTGTTGCATTGTGTAGCCTGCTCCAGTGTCCTACTCCATACCTTGTGGTTTCATGTAACAAAAGTTTGCACATGAGGATAATTACTTATGCAAGTAAGAGGGGATTGAGGAGGGACAGTGCCTTGCTATTGTTTGTTGCCAAGAGGTTTGCTCGTTTTCATGGGGATAATGTGAAAAAATCAGCATTATACTGTGTACTGCTCAAGTCAGGTGTCATGTGACTGCCCCCTACGGCCTGGACAGCACCTTCCATATATGGAAATGCCCAAGGGGGGGGGGGGGAGCTTGCTGCAAACAATACTATACCTGACTTAAAGGGTTTAATGAGGGTTGAAACAGAAACCGTTTTGTAGGTAAGCTTTGACTGCATTATATATTTAGAAACTTATGTTAGTTGATACTGTTTTATTTCCCTTTAATGTTGGCTTAAATTTAGCTGGGTGGTAAGCAGGGATAGGCAAGGTGTCCGTACACATTCACTGGTGTCAGTGGCTGCCCCTTGCAGTGTCCGTTAACCGTTTTGCGGTGTGGAGGGAGGACACAGTGTCAGACTGTGAGTGTGTGTGTGTGTGAAAGGCTGAGGCTGTGAGACAATGTTTGTGACCATGTGCAAAAGAGTGAGACAGAGTTTGAGACACTGAGAGTGTGTGTGTGACAGTGTGAGACTGCAAAAGTGTATGTGTGGGTGTGTGTATGAGACTAAGGCTGTGTGGGTGATAGTGTGCAATCGAATGTGTGTGTGTGAGATAGACTATGAAAGTATGTGTGTAAGCGGGTGTGGGTGTGAGACTGTGTGAGGGTGTGTGTTATACCGTGTGTGAGACTGATCCAGCATAACGTATACCTATCCCATGCATGTTTAAACTCCTTCACTGTCCACTACCCTCTTGGTAAAGAGTGTTTTTTGATGTTTTTAATTTGACATATACCTTAGTGTCCTTCACTAAGATCTGTACTTTGGAAAATGTCCACCACAGTCTTGGTGCGTGCCTATCCCTGGTGGTCAGTAAAATCAGCTGGGTGGTGTGACCATTCAATAGGTCCTTGGGAGAACACTACTCTCTATAAGTGTTCTGTAAATTTCATTAAGATACTCCTCTGAAATGTCCTGCATTTTTTTTTTTTTTTTTAAATAAAGATCAAGGATAAAATGTTGGAAATATTTCTAAGACTAGTTCTCCAAAACCAAGTTTCTTTCATGTAATTAACAAGAGTCCATGAGCTAGTGACGTATGGGATATACATTCCTACCAGGAGGGGCAAAGTTTCCCAAACCTTAAAATGCCTATAAATACACCCCTCACCACACCCACAAATCAGTTTTACAAACTTTGCCTCCAAGGGAGGTGGTGAAGTAAGTTTGTGCTAGATTCTACGTTGATATGCGCTCCGCAGCAAGTTGGAGCCCGGTTTTCCTCTCAGCGTGCAGTGAATGTCAGAGGGATGTGAAGAGAGTATTGCCTATTGAATGCAGTGATCTCCTTCTACGGGGTCTATTTCATAAGGTTCTCTGTTATCGGTCGTAGAGATTCATCTCTTACCTCCCTTTTCAGATCGACGATATACTCTTATATTTACCATTTCCTCTACTGATTCTCGTTTCAGTACTGGTTTGGCTTTCTACAAACATGTAGATGAGTGTCCTGGGGTAAGTAAGTCTTATTTTCTGTGACACTCTAAGCTATGGTTGGGCACTTTATTTATAAAGTTCTAAATATATGTATTCAAACATTTATTTGCCTTGACTCAGAATGTTCAACTTTCCTTATTTCCAGACAGTCAGTTTCATATTTGGGATTATGCATTGAATTATCATATTTTTTCTTACCTCAAAAATTTGACTTTTTTCCCTGTGGGCTGTTAGGCTCGCGGGGGCTGAAAATGCTTCATTTTATTGCGTCATTCTTGGCGCGGACTTTTTTGGCGCAAAAATTCTTTTCCGTTTCCGGCGTCATACGTGTCGCCGGAAGTTGCGTCATTTTTTGACGTTATTTTGCGCCAAAAATGTCGGCGTTCCGGATGTGGCGTCATTTTTGGCGCCAAAAGCATTTAGGCGCCAAATAATGTGGGCGTCTTATTTGGCGCTAAAAAATATGGGCGTCGCTTTTGTCTCCACATTATTTCAGTCTCATTTTTCATTTGTTTCTGGTTGCTAGAAGCTTGATGTTTGGCATTTTTTCCCATTCCTGAAACTGTCTTATAAGGAATTTGATCTATTTTGCTTTATATGTTGTTTTTTCTCTTACATATTGCAAGATGTCTCACGTTGCATCTGAGCCAGAAGATACTACAGGAAAACCACTGCCTGCTGGATCTACCAAAGCTAAGTGTATCTGCTGTAAACTTTTGGTAGCTATTCCTCCAGCTGTTGTTTGTAATAATTGTCATGACAAACTTGTTAAAGCAGATAATATTTCCTTTAGTGATGTACCATTGCCTGTTGCAGTTCCCTCAACATCTAAGGTGCAGAATGTTCCTGATAACATAAGAGATTTTGTTTCTGAATCCATAAAGAAGGCTTTGTCTGTTATTTCTCCTTCTAGTAAACGTAAAAAGTCTTTTAAATCTTCTCTCTCTACAGATGAATTTTTAAATGAACACTATCATTCTGATTCTTTGGACTCTTCTGGTTCAGAGGATTCTATCTCAGAGATTGATGCTGATAAATCTTCATATTTATTTAAGATGGAATTTATTCGCTCTTTACTTAAAGAAGTACTAATTGCTTTAGAAATAGAGGATTCTAGTCCTCTTGATACTAATTCTATACGTTTGGATAAGGTTTTTAAAGCTCCTGCGGTTATTCCAGAAGTCTTTCCTGTTCCTAATGCTATTTCTGCAGTAATTTCCAAGGAATGGGATAAATTGGGTAATTCATTTACTCCTTCTAAACGTTTTAAGCAATTATATCCTGTTCCGCCTGACAGGTTAGAATTTTGGGACAAAATCCCTAAAGTTGATGGGGCTATTTCTACCCTTGCTAAACGTACTACCATTCCTACGTCAGATGGTACCTCGTTTAAGGATCCTTTAGATAGAAAAATTGAATCTTTTCTAAGAAAAGCTTATCTATGTTCAGGTAATCTTCTTAGACCTGCTATATCATTGGCTGATGTTGCTGCAGCTTCAACTTTTTGGTTGGAAACTCTAGCGCAACAAGTAACAAATCGTGATTCTCATGATATTATTATTCTTCTCCAGCATGCTAATAATTTCATCTGTGATGCCATTTTTGATATTATTAGAGTTGATGTTAGGTTTATGTCTCTGGCTATCTTAGCCAGAAGAGCTTTATGGCTTAAGACCTGGAATGCTGATATGGCTTCTAAATCAACTCTACTTTCCATTTCTTTCCAGGGAAACAAATTATTTGGTTCTCAGTTGGATTCTATTATTTCAACTGTTACTGGTGGGAAAGGAACTTTTTTACCACAGGATAAAAAGTCTAAAGGTAAAAACAGGGCTAACAATCGTTTTCGTTCCTTTCGTTTCAACAAAGAACAAAAGCCTGATCCTTCGTCCTCAGGAGCAGTTTCAGTTTGGAAACCATCTCCAGTCTGGAATAAATCCAAGCCTGCTAGAAAGGCAAAGCCTGCTTCTAAGTTCACATGAAGGTACGGCCCTCATTCCAGTTCAGCTGGTAGGGGGCAGGTTACGTTTTTTCAAAGAAATTTGGATCAATTCTGTTCACAATCTTTGGATTCAGAACATTGTTTCAGAAGGGTACAGAATTGGTTTCAAGATGAGACCTCCTGCAAAGAGATTTTTTCTTTCCCATGTCCCAGTAAATCCAGTGAAAGCTCAAGCATTTCTGAATTGTGTTTCAGATCTAGAGTTGGCTGGAGTAATTATGCCAGTTCCAGTTCCGGAACAGGGGATGGGGTTTTATTCAAATCTCTTCATTGTACCAAAGAAGGAGAATTCCTTCAGACCAGTTCTGGATCTAAAATTATTGAATCGTTATGTAAGGATACCAACGTTCAAGATGGTAACTGTAAGGACTATATTGCCTTTTGTTCAGCAAGGGAATTATATGTCCACAATAGATTTACAGGATGCATATCTGCATATTCCGATTCATCCAGATCATTATCAGTTCCTGAGATTCTCTTTTCTAGACAAGCATTACCAATTTGTGGCTCTACCGTTTGGCCTTGCTACAGCTCCAAGAATTTTCACAAAGATTCTCGGTGCCCTTCTGTCTGTAATCAGAGAACAGGGTATTGTGGTATTTCCTTATTTGGACGATATCTTGGTACTTGCTCAGTCTTTACATTTAGCAGAGTCTCATACGAATCGACTTGTGTTGTTTCTTCAAGATCATGGTTGGAGGATCAATTTACCAAAAAGTTCTTTGATTCCTCAAACAAGGGTAACCTTTCTGGGTTTCCAGATAGATTCAGTGTCCATGACTCTGTCTTTAACAGACAAGAGACGTCTAAAATTGATTACAGCTTGTCGAAACCTTCAGTCTCAATCATTCCCTTCGGTAGCCTTATGCATGGAAATTCTAGGTCTTATGACTGCTGCATCGGACGCGATCCCCTTTGCTCGTTTTCACATGCGACCTCTTCAGCTCTGTATGCTGAACCAATGGTGCAGGGATTACACGAAGATATATCAATTAATATCTTTAAAACCGATTGTTCGGCACTCTCTAACGTGGTGGACAGATCACCTTCGTTTAATTCAGGGGGCTTCTTTTGTTCTTCCGACCTGGACTGTAATTTCAACAGATGCAAGTCTCACAGGTTGGGGAGCTGTGTGGGGATCTCTGACGGCACAAGGAGTTTGGGAATCTCAGGAGGTGAGATTACCGATCAATATCTTGGAACTCCGTGCAGTTTTCAGAGCTCTTCAGTTTTGGCCTCTTCTGAAGAGAGAATCGTTCATTTGTTTTCAGACAGACAATGTCACAACTGTGGCATACATCAATCATCAAGGAGGGACTCACAGTCCTCTGGCTATGAAAGAAGTATCTCGAATTTTGGTTTGGGCGGAATCCAGCTCCTGTCTAATCTCTGCGGTTCATATCCCAGGTGTAGACAATTGGGACGCGGATTATCTCAGTCGCCAAACGTTGCATCCGGGCGAATGGTCTCTTCACCCAGAGGTATTTCTTCAGATTGTTCAAATGTGGGGGCTCCCAGAGATAGATCTGATGGCCTCTCATCTAAACAAGAAACTTCCCAGGTATCTGTCCAGATCCCGGGATCCTCAGGCGGAGGCAGTGGATGCATTATCACTTCCTTGGAAGTATCATCCTGCCTATATCTTTCCGCCTCTAGTTCTTCTTCCAAGAGTAATCTCCAAGATTCTGAGGGAATGCTCGTTTGTTCTGCTAATAGCTCCGGCATGGCCTCACAGGTTTTGGTATGCGGATCTTGTCCGGATGGCATCTTGCCAACCATGGACTCTTCCGTTAAGACCAGACCTTCTGTCACAAGGTCCTTTTTTTCCATCCGGATCTGAAATCCTTAAATTTAAAGGTATGGAGATTGAACGCTTGATTCTTGGTCAAAGAGGTTTCTCTGACTCCGTGATTAATACTATGTTACAGGCTCGTAAATCTGTATCTCGAGAGATATATTATAGAGTCTGGAAGACTTATATTTCTTGGTGTCTTTCTCATCATTTTTCTTGGCATTCTTTTAGAATACCGAGAATTTTACAGTTTCTTCAGGATGGTTTAGATAAGGGTTTGTCCGCAAGTTCTTTGAAAGGACAAATCTCCGCTCTTTCTGTTCTTTTTCACAGAAAGATTGCTATTCTTCCTGATATTCATTGTTTTGTACAAGCTTTGGTTCGTATAAAACCTGTCATTAAGTCAATTTCTCCTCCTTGGAGTTTGAATTTGGTTCTGGGTGCTCTTCAAGCTCCTCCGTTTGAACCTATGCATTCATTGGACATTAAATTACTTTCTTGGAAAGTTTTGTTCCTTTTGGCCATCTCTTCTGCCAGAAGAGTTTCTGAATTATCTGCTCTTTCTTGTGAGTCTCCTTTTCTGATTTTTCATCAGGATAAGGCGGTGTTGCGAACTTCTTTTGAATTTTTACCTAAAGTTGTGAATTCCAACAACATTAGTAGAGAAATTGTGGTTCCTTCATTATGTCCTAATCCTAAGAATTCTAAGGAGAAATCGTTGCATTCTTTGGATGTTGTTAGAGCTTTGAAATATTATGTTGAAGCTACGAAATCTTTCCGTAAGACTTCTAGTCTATTTGTTATCTTTTCCGGTTCTAGGAAAGGCCAGAAAGCTTCTGCCATTTCTTTGGCATCTTGGTTGAAATCTTTAATTCATCTTGCCTATGTTGAGTCGGGTAAAATTCCGCCTCAGAGAATTACAGCTCATTCTACTAGGTCAGTATCTACTTCCTGGGCGTTTAGGAATGAAGCTTCGGTTGACCAGATCTGCAAAGCAGCAACTTGGTCCTCTTTGCATACTTTTACTAAATTCTACCATTTTGATATATTTTCTTCTTCTGAAGCAGTTTTTGGTAGAAAAGTTCTTCAGGCAGCGGTTTCAGTTTGAATCTTCTGCTTATGTTTTTTGTTAAACTTTATTTTGGGTGTTGATTATTTTCAGCAGGAATTGGCTGTCTTTATTTTATCCCTCCCTCTCTAGTGACTCTTGTGTGGAAAGATCCACATCTTGGGTAGTCATTATCCCATACGTCACTAGCTCATGGACTCTTGTTAATTACATGAAAGAAAACATAATTTATGTAAGAACTTACCTGATAAATTCATTTCTTTCATATTAGCAAGAGTCCATGAGGCCCACCCTTTTTTGTGGTGGTTATGATTTTTTTGTATAAAGCACAATTATTCCAATTCCTTATTTTATATGCTTCGCACTTTTTTTCTTATCACCCCACTTCTTGGCTATTCGTTAAACTGATTTGTGGGTGTGGTGAGGGGTGTATTTATAGGCATTTTAAGGTTTGGGAAACTTTGCCCCTCCTGGTAGGAATGTATATCCCATACGTCACTAGCTCATGGACTCTTGTTAATATGAAAGAAATGAATTTATCAGGTAAGTTCTTACATAAATTATGTTTTTTAGAGTGATTTAGTGTATTTTTAGACCTAGTACATTTTTCATGGCATTCTTTTACATTTCTGTTCTCATTTAACCTTGTTTTTCTCTCCATAGGAAAGGAGCCACAAGTCATACCGTCCTCTTACAGTCCTGACCTTTCGCTTGAACTATCTGTTCAGTGAACTTAATGCTATGTCATATCACCTTCTTAACGTGATTCTCCATGCTGCTGTTTGTGTCATGTTCCTTAGAGTTTGTAAACTTTTTTTGGACCCAAGGACCAGCCTGATTGCTGCTTTGCTTTTTGCTGTGCATCCAATCCACACTGAAGCTGTAAGTTGTTTTTTTTTTCTCCTGTGCACTTAATATCAAATTAGAAAAAAGTAGATACAGTTAAATATTTGTATCCATTAATTTCTCTTGTAAGATGTATCGAGTCCACGGATTCATCCTTACTTGTGGGATATTCTCCCCTACAGGAAGTGGCAGAGAGAGCACCCACAGCAGAGCTGCCTATATAGCTCCACCCCCAGTCATTCTCTCTGCCTGCTTACCTGCTAGGAAGGGCAAAAAGGAGTGTGGTGACAAAAATGTTAGGTTTTTATTTTCTCAAGCAAAAGTTTGTTATTTTTAAATGGTACCGGTGTGTACTATTTACTCTCTGGCAGAAAAGGGATGAAGATTTCTGCAAGGAGGATGATGATCTTAGCATTTTGTAACTAAGATCCACTGCTGTTCTCACAAGGCCTGAAGAGTACAGGAAAACTTCAGTTGGGGGAACAGTTTGCAGGCTAAACTGCATTAAGGTATGTTCAGTCTATTTTTTTCTAGACAGACTGTGTTATTTCTAGAAAAGGCTGGCAATATCCCCATGAGGGAAGGGTAAGCTGTATTCAGACACTTGGATAGCAATTTCAGCTTGCATGAAGGGCTCATTAGTTACTGGTGACACTATTTGGTAAAAATGTTTTTGTTTATTCAGTGAATGATGCAATTATAACGTTTTTTTGAAGGGACTAAAGGGGTCATTATGGCTTGTTGAGTTTTCTAACCCACGTGGTTAATTTAGAGACACTCTAGTGTTTGTCTGTTAGGCCTCAAAACATTGAGTGAGGTGGTCTAAAACTAAACTTTTGAACATCCCTTTCAAAGGAAAGACCCTATTCGGGCCTGAACTGAAAGAGATTATTTCAGACATCACTGGAGGGAAAGATCATGCCCTCCCTCAGGATAGATCAAATAAGATGAGGACCAAACAAAATAATTTTCGTTCCTTTTGGAATTTCAAGAGTGGTCCCGCTTCAGCTTCCTCTGCTGCAAAGCAAGAGGGGAATTTTGCCCAATCCAAGTCAGTCTGGAGACCTAACCAGGCTTGGAACAAGGGTAAACAGGCCAAGAAGCCTGCAGCTGCCTCTAAGACAGCATGAAGGGGTAGCCCCCGATCCAGTACCGGATCTAGTAGGGGGCAAACTCTCTCTCTTCGCTCAGGCTTGGGTAAGAGATGTTCACGATCCCTGGGTTTTAGAAATTGTGTCCCAGGGATATTTTCTGGAATTCAAAGGCTCTCTTCCAAGGGGGACTTTTCACATTTCTTGATTGTCTGTAAACAGACAGAGAGGCATTCTTACGCTGTGTAGAAGACCTACATACCATGGGGGTGATCCGCCCAGGGGCTAGGTTTTTACTCAAACCTGTTTGTGGTTTCCAAAAAAGAGGGAACTTTCAGATCAATCTTGGATCTCAACATTCTAAACAAGTTCCTCAAAGTTCCATCATTCAAGATGGAGACTATTTGGTCTATTCTACCTCTGATCCAGGAGGGTCAATATATGACCACCGTGGACTTAAAGGATGCGTATCTACACATCCCTATTCACAGAATTTTCAAAAGGGTGCTAGGGTCCCTTCTGGCGGTTCTACGACTACAGGGCATAGCAGTGGCACCTTATCTAGACGACTTCTTATTTCAAGCGTCAACTTTCCAGCTATCCAAGTCTCACATGGACATTGTGTTGGCTTTTCTGAGATCTCACGGGTGGACGGTGAACATAAAAGAGTTCTCTCTTCCCTCTTATAAGAGTTTCCTTCCT
Organism: Bombina bombina; assembly: GCF_027579735.1. Classification (NCBI taxonomy): domain Eukaryota; kingdom Metazoa; phylum Chordata; class Amphibia; order Anura; family Bombinatoridae; genus Bombina; species Bombina bombina. Next base: position 302,356,778 of record NC_069504.1, on the reverse strand, counting down.
AGGGACTCTGATAGACTCGGTAGAAATTAAAATATTTCTGATGGCGGTCAGAAAATCAAAGCTCTTAACCACTTGCTGAGCTATTCATTCCATTCCTCGGCCATTAGTGGCTCAGTATATGGAGGTAATCGGACACATGGTAGCGGCAATGGACATAGTTCCTTTTGCCCGCCTACACCTCAGACCACTACATCTATGCATGCTCAAACGGTGGAATGAGGATTATGCAGATTTGTCTCCTCAACTGCATCTGGACCAGGAGACCATAGATTCTCTTCTCTGGTGGTTGTCTCAGGGAATATGTTTCTGCAGGCCAGAGTGGCTCATTGTAACGACAGATACCAGCCTGCTAGGCTGGGATGCAGTCTGGAACTCCCTGAAAGCACAGGGCTTATGGTCTCGGGAGGAATCTCTTCTCCCGAAAAATATTCTAGAACTGAGAGCGATATTCAATGCGCTTCAGGCGTGGCCTCGGCTTGCTGCGGCCAAATTCATCAGGTTTCAGTCGGACAACATCACGACTGTAGCTTATATCAATCATCAAGGAGGAACAAGGAGTTCTCTAGCGATGATGGAGGTAACCAAAATAATCAGATGGGCATAGGATCACTCTTGCCATCTCTCAGCAATCCACATCCAAGGAGTAGAGAGCTGGGAGGCGGATTTCCTAAGTTGTTAGACTTTTCATCTGGGGGAGTGGGAACTCCATCCGGAGGTATTTGCCCAGCTGATTCAGCTATGGGGCACACCAGAATTGGATCTGATGACGTCCCGTCAGAACGCCAAACTTTCTCGTTACGTGTCCAGGTCCCGGGATCCCAAGGCGGTACTGATAGATGCTCTAGCAGTGCCTTGGTCCTTCAATCTGGCCTATGTATTTCCTCTCCTTTAACGTCTGGTTGCCAGAATAAAGCTGGAGAGAGCTTCGGTGATTCTAATAGCACCTGCGTGGCCACGCAGGACTTGGTATGCAGACCTAGTGGACATGTCCTTGGTTCTACCATGGATTCTGCCAATGAGCTAGGACCTTCTAATCCAAGGTCTGCTCACGCATCCAAATCTAATTTCTCTGCGTCTGACTGCTTGGAGATTGAACGCCTGATTCTATCAAAGCGTGGTTTCTCTGAGTCGGTCATTGATACCCTGATTCAGGCTAGAAAGCCTGTCACCAGGAAGATCTATCATAAGATTTGGCGCAAATATCTTTATTGGTGTGAATCCAAAGGTTACTCGTAGAGTAAGATTAGGATTCCTAGAATATTGTCTTTTCTCCAAGAAGGTTTGGAGAAGGGATTATCAGCTAGTTCCTTATAAGGACAAATATCTGCTTTGTCTATTCTTCTACACAAACGTCTGGCAGATGTCCCAGACGTTCTAGCATTTAGTCAGGCTTTGGTCAGAATCAAGCCTATATTTAAACCTGTTGCTCCACCATGGAGCCTAAATTTAGTTCTTAAAGTTCTTCAAGGGGTTCCGTTTGAACCTATGCATTCCATGGATATTAAACTTCTATTTTGGAAAGTTTTGTTTTTAGTAGCTATCTCTTCGGCTCAAAGAGTTTCTGAGCTATATGCTTTACAGTGTGATTCCCCTTATCTTATTTTCAATGCAGATAAGGTGGTTTTGCGTACCAAACCTGGATTTCTTCCTAAGGTTGTTTCTTATAAGAATATCAATCAAGAGATTGTTGTTCCTTCACTGTGTCCTAATCCTTCTTCAAAGAAAGAACGTCTGTTGCACAATCTGGATGTGGTTAGTGCTTTAAAGTTCTACTTAAAAGCAGCTAACCAACCAACTTTCCGTCAAACATCTTCATTGTTTGTTGTTTTTTCTGGTAAGTGGAGAGGTCAGAAGGCTACGGCTACCTCTTTTCTTTTGGCTGAAAAGCATCATCCGTTTGGCTTATGAGACTGCTGGCCAACAGTCTCCTGAAAGAATTACTGCTCATTGTACTAGAGCTGTGGCTTCCACATGGCTTTTAAAAATGAGGCTTCTGTTAAACAGATTTGTAATGCGGCGACTTGGTCTTCGTTTCATACTTTTTACAAATTTTACAAATTTGATACATTTGCTTCTTCGGAGGCTATTTTTGGGAGAAAGGTTCTACAAGCAGTGGTGCCGTCCGTTTAAGGTCCCTGTCTTGTCCCTCCCTTCATCCGTATCCTAAAGCTTTGATATTGGTATCCCACAAGTAAGGATGAATCCGTGGACTTGATACATCTTACAAAAGAAAACCTAATTTATGCTTACCTGATAAATGTATTTATCTTGTGATGTATCGAGTCCACGGCCCGCCCTGTTTATTAAGACAGGCATATATATTTTTATTTTTAAACTTTCAGTCACCACTGCACCCTATAGTTTCTCCTTTTTCTTCCTAGCCTTCGGTCGAATGACTGGGGGGTGGAGCTAAGGGGGGAGCTATATAGGCAGCTCTCCTGTGGGTGCTCTCTCTGCCACTTCCTGTAGGGGAGGAGAATATCCCACAAGTAAGGATGAATCCGTGTACTTGATACATCACAAGATAAATAAATTTATCAGGTAAGCATAAATTGTTTTCTTTTACAAGATATGACGAGTCCACGGATTTTATCCTTACTTATGGGATTACGCCTCCTGGTCAGCAGGAGGAGGCAAAGAGCACCACAGCAGAGCTGTATATATAGCTCCTCCCTTCCCTCCCACTCCAGTCATTCTCTTTGCCTGTGTTAGTGATAGAGGTAAAGTGAGGTGTTAGTTTAGATTCTTCAATCAAGAGTTTATTATTTTCAAATGGTGCCAGTGAGTACTATTTTTCTCGGGGTGGAGCATCAGAGTTTCAGCAATGGGAACTGAGGAGTTTTCTTTATCACTTAACTCTCCCTGCTGGTGCTGCCCTGCTAATGGTCTTATAAGATGTCACATAAGGCCCTATTTGTTCCCACAGACTTGCAGGAGGTGATGTAAAGAGTCCTCTTCTTCGTGTGGGACAGGTTTGGATCAGCACTACGGTATGTACAGTCTTTTTGTTTTCTGGGGAGAGTGTAGCTCAGAACAGACTGGACGTTAGCTGCTGCAACACAAGTGGGGTAACTAACTTACATAATAAAAGGTTTATTCCCCTATCTGTTTCTCTTATTATACTATTTACATAATATGCAGTGATGTATAATATGCAAGATTTGGTGTACTTATGCGGTCCGTTTTTTTGCTAAGGGATCAGACATGGTCACACTTCTGAGCAGGCTGACGCTGGAGAAAGATGGTGTTAAAAATGGTTTATTATACCTTTATTTTGTGACAAGGTTTGGCTTTGAGGGACACATTGGCTGGTAAACGATTCTGTTTTTCTCGACATTGTTTAATTTAATGCTGCGTTTGGTTTTTCTCTATAACGCCCACGAAGGGCGGGGCTTCGCACATTTTGCTGCACACTTGTTGTTCCGGTCTCGGCAACGGAGGAGTACTACAGAGCTCCTGTTGCTTCCTAGGTCCACTTGATTTGTCTTACTCACAAGCAGACTTAGGCAGTGTTTATTGGCCATCCTGTTGGTGTGAGGTAGGCGCCACATTGTTAACAATGTAAATAGACCTGGCTATAGCAACTACATATTAATTATTATCATTTGCAGTAGAAAACTTATATTGCAGAAAAGTTATATCGTTTTTCACATTTGGAAGAAAAATTCATGTCGTTTTTAAAATTTAAAGGCACAGTACAGTTTTTTAAATTTAAAGACAAAGTACCTTTTCTCTTAAGTGTATCCAGTCCACGGATCATCCATTACTTGTGGGATATTCTCCTTCCCAACAGGAAGTTGCAAGAGGATCACCCACAGCAGAGCTGCTATATAGCTCCTCCCCTCACTGCCATATCCAGTCATTCTCTTGCAACTCTCAACAAAGATGGACGTAGTAAGAGGAGAGTGGTGTATTATAGTTAGTTTTTTAACTTCAATCAAATGTTTGTTATTTTTAAATGGTACCGGAGTGTACTGTTACATCTCAGGCAGCATTAGAAGAAGAATCTGCCTGTGATTTCTATGATCTTAGCAGAAGTAACCAAGATCCTTTGCTGTTCTCACATATTCTGAGGAGTGAGGTAACTTCAGAGGGGGAATAGCGTGCAGGTTTTCCTGTAATAAGGTATGTGCAGTTAACATATTTCTAGGGATGGAATTTGCTAGAAAAATGCTGCTGATACCGGATTAATGTAAGTTAAGCCTTAAATGCAGTCATAGTGACTGGTATCAGGCTTATTAACAGAGATACATACTCTTATAAAAGTATAATATAAAACATTTGCTATCATGTTAATCGTTTTTATATATGTTTGGTGACAAAACTTATTGGGGCCTAGTTTTTTTTTTCCACATGGCTGGCTTGATTTTTGCCTAGTAACAGGCTTTCCACTGTTGCAATATGAGTGGGAAGGGCCTATTTTAGTGCTTTTCTGTGCAGATAAAAATACTGACAGAGGGGGCGGAGCCATCACCTGGGGAAGCTGGTCACATTTCTAGTGAGCTCCCGCTCTAAGCTCTCTAATTTCCCCTGTTTAGATATAGTTTTGCCTTTATAATTTATTATATTTAACTCAACTCATTTAGCTTTCCGCCCTGACACGCTACAACATCGTGGACAGCCGTTTGTGAGCACGGTGCAACAGCAGTAGGACCCGGAGACAGACGGCACCTGCACTAAGACCGCCGGGAGATTGTTACCCCTTGCAACCTACTGGAAGCACCGGATCTTGTCTGCTCTGACTCACCATGACCCCAGGCTTGTCTCCGGGCTGACTGCCCGACCTAAGTATCAGCTGACCTCCTCTCGCTCCGGCGCTACAAGCCGCATCTGGGCAGCGCCATCTTAGGATCTCATCGTCACCCACGAGGTACCTGCTGAGAGCCTTTCTAAAGCGGCTAACATCAATTCCTCTCCGCTTCAAAGTGCACGACTTGCCTGCTCTGCACAAAGGGACTCTACTCCACACTGACAGGAGGTCATTAGAGGTGAGATACTGCACACAGGCATCAATACGATACTCTCCATATACCTCACAGCCCATAACATCAGGGCTTTGGAAAGTACTGACGCATTTATATTTCCCTGCAATACCCGATTACGATCAGGGATATAAGCCTCCATACAACCTCTTGGATATCATAGATCATCTAGGTCTGTAACCTTCACCTGCAGGACCTCACTTTTAATCCTACATAACACTCTCCTAACTTATGAAACTTTGTACTCTGGGCCTTCTCTAGCCACCCCTCACGTAACACCCATAGACTCTCCCATGGAGTTGTTCTAAATAGGACTGATATCTCAACTCGAACGCTTTCTGCACACTGCTTCAACCTTACCTGTCCTCTATATCAAAATAAATAAAATAGAAGGGACAGTGTGCAGCAGAAGTGAGAGGGAACACAAATAATAAACAACATAACAGCAGCTCATTTTCTCCCTCTGCTTACTTGTGGCTCCCCAGAGGCCCCTAAAAGCATATACTATACGATTAACCTGAGTAGTTCATTCATCCAGGCTTCTGCATATAAAAATATACCTACTCACTGAGCTCACACTGCTCAGGTCCTGTTATTAGTGTTACATGTACTTAAAGGGGATATTGCTATGTAACTGTCTTCTCTTTTTTGCTGCTGCGCCAGCTTATGTGCCTCTGCTGCCCAGGCTCAGAGTGGAGTGTAATTGCCTTACTTTATACTTACATGCTTTTTCCCCCCGCACCCATCTAGGTAACAATACCCACTTGCACCCAGCTCACACTGACTGGTTTCCCCCCAAATTAGGCCCTAATTGCATTCACCCAGGTCACCTATATCCACCTGGCTTTATATACAATAAAGAGAAAGTAAGCCCAGTCTACCCCTCGCACCCCCCCTTTTTTCCTTAACATAATATTTGCCCAAAACCAGTCGTGTAGGAGATACTGTAAATTCACCATTTATGTGATTACCCCCCCTCACATCTCCAATCCAGTTGGTGCGACCTTACAGGGTACTCCAAGCAACTGACTTAGAGTTAAGTGTCACATTTTGCTTTTAACGTCTTAACTTCTCTCCACAGCTTATTTACTACACATTGTGCATTTAACAACTTTACTGATTATATGCTTTTGCTTCCCTTCAAAACAAAAGGGGCTCTGATAGCCTGAGTGTTCTGGGGTACAGCCCGGCCTCCCTGGTTCCCCCCCGCGCCTCCTCCTTTCCGGCCCAGCTTGTCTGGGTTGGTCACGTCCTCTACCCTTTACCCTTCCTACTGGTCGTATCCCCCTTCCTGAGGTGCGTGGGGGTCCCTGGGGATCCCCCCCCATTTTTTGGTGAGGCTTCTGCAGCCAGCTCCCTCAGAACATTATGGCTTATTACTGAGCCAGTGGTTCAAAGTGTTGACACCATTGGTGGGTTATACCTGACCCCGCTCTCTCTATTTTTTGCAGTGTTTTTTCTTATGTACTGATCAGCCTTATATGTTGTGATATTTGGTCGCCAGACCTATTGCTCGAACAGTTTTTTTTTTTCCCAAGCCCCGGAGTGGTCAGGGAGGTTTATACTACAAGTCTGCCGGAGCATCCTTGATTTTCATCATGCCACATGCATCCAGACAGAACCCTAGAACCCCTGTAGCAATTTAAAAAATGGTGCTTGACCATTTCTCTCAACCCCTAAGGGATCCTCTTCCCTTACGGAAAGAAGCAAGTGATCCGGAGTCACAAGATGAGGACTCCCAATCGAGTTCAGTCCGGAGCCCACTTAAACCATTACATCACAGAGAGCACATTACAGAAAATGCTTGCAGCTCAAACCAAATCCATTACAGCCGAGATCCAGAGGAGCTCAGCAGAACTCAGGAAAGACATAGGCGAGATGGGTGACAGAATAGACACCCTGGAGAGGCAGCATGACGACCTGGCTACAAATAACTCTAACATCCTAGCATACGCCGAAAATCTGGCTGAACAGATCTCTCAGCTCGAGTTAAAACTGGCCGAAGTGGAGGATAGGGCCAGAAGAAATAATGTACGATTTAGAGGCATACCTGAGTCAGTGCTACCAGGCGATCTACCAGAATTTCTCACATCACTCTTCACGGCTCTACTTGGCCCCCTGGAGGGCGACAAACACGTCATGGAACGAGCACACAGGGCCCTCAGGCCGAGGTCAATGTCATCTGACCGACCTAGAGATGTGGTGGTCTGCTTTCACAACTTCAAATTCAAGGACCACCTGATGCAGGCGTCTTACAATAAACCTACTCTGCCTGATAACTTTAAGGATGTTAAGCTTCTTCAGGACCTCTCCTCATACACGCTGCAACAACTCAGATTATATGCCTCTATCACTGCACAACTTAGGAATGCTAACATTAAATATAGATGGGGATTTCCCACTAAACTAATTGTGACAAAAGACAACCAGACTCATGTTATCTCTTCCCCTTCTGTGGGCAGTACCCTCCTGACTACCTGGGGCCTACAGGCCGCAGTGGACACTCAGACGGTTGCCAATTCTAAGCTACGTGTCTCGGCCCCTGCATGGACTGTCAAAGAGCAGAGGTCTAAACGCCAAAAACCTAATCCCCCTGACCATACTCCGAGGCCTCAAGCCTCACCTACCTGATTTCTTACTGTTATAGCTACATAGGTGATGACTACTTCTTGCTGATATACTTTATCTATATGCAAAATAATTTACTGTTATGCTTATTTCTGAGTTAACTGGTTTTTATTAATGTTCTTTATTTGTAAGCAAACGTTTATAGGTTAAAAAGAAGTGCAGGGTGGCTGGCCCCTGATCGGACTCTTATAGTTGAAGTCAGCCTGTAACTACCCGAAAGCTTTTCACGGTTGATACAGTGGCCGATTGGTTTGCTAGCCATCCTGTATTTCTGTAGAGAGCGGGGCTATGGGTTTATTAGCCCTATCCTGCTGGTTCGGTTTAGCTCCCCCCCCCCAGATTTTGGATCCCGCGTTTGGGTCCCACTTAGGTGGACTATTTCCACCAATCCCCCTCCCCCTCCTTGATTCCCTTCTACAACCCTCACTCTCCCTACTTACCTTACCCTTTACCCCTGCGTGACTGTAGCTTGTAAATGGCACCCCTCAGATTCCTAACTTTGAATGTAAGAGGTCTTAACACCTTTGGTAAACGGAGCCTACTATCTAGAACGTTACACTCTCATAGGGCCGATGTGGCCTTCCTTCAGGAAACACACCTAATAGGAGACTCTTCCCCGGGCCCATCACTTCGTGACTACTCTACTGTAAAGACTGCCTCTTACTCTAAGAAGGCTAGAGGCGTAGCTATTTTGATTAACAAAAGAGTAGCTTTCGAGTCTCTTCAAGAGATTAAAGATCCTCAAGCGAGGTACTTTATTTTGGTTTGCAACCTAGACCATGTCACCTACACTTTAGTATCCATATATTTGCCAAACACACTCCAGCCCAGATACCTAAAGAAAATATTACGTAAAGTAGAGCAGGTTAAGCAGGGCAGGGTGATCCTGGCAGATGACCTGAACATGGTGTGGGAGGATGGCCTTGATAGAAAGACACCCAAAAAGAGTTCCTTTAGTCCTGAGACAACAAGCCGTAGATTTCTGGAATTTATGTCTCAATTCAACTTTTTTGATGTCTGGAGATCTCTCCATCCTTTGGACAGAGACTTTACTCACTACTCTATACCCCACTCTACACACTCCAGACTCGATTATATTTTTTTTTCACCCAGACTCCCTTGACCTGATACTCTCCACGAATATCCGGGCATGCCCATGGTCAGATCACGACATGGTTCTAATGGACCTGGAATCACAAAACACTACCAGACCAAGGCCCAATTGGAAGCTCCCCCACACTCTCCTGTTCGATATTCCCTTCAGGGAGGAACTTAGGAAAGAAATAAAGTTTACCCTACAAACCAATGACACCCCTGGGATTCGGGAAGATATAAAGTGGGGGGCCTTTAAGGCCACCACTAGAGGTCTCTTTATTCGAAAACAGGCCCACTTGAGGAAACAGGCAGGCCTCCCCTTATCCCAGGCTCACCATAAACTTAGAGGACTTGAATCACAAAGACGTACTACAACTAACACTAACATCGAGGAGGAGATTAGAAGTTTGAGGAGACACATATGTCACCTAGAATACATTAAGACCCAGAATAACCTACTTAAGCTGAAACAGCTAATTTACTCTAAGGGTAACAAAGCAGATACACTCTTAGCTAACAAATTAAGACACCGTACCAGTATCTCTCGTATTCACGAGATTAGGCTAGGCTCTCAATCCTTTAAACTCCCATCACAAATAGGCCAGCAGTTCAGCGAATACTACTCAACTCTATATAATATCCAAAAAGATGCCACAGCCCAGCCAACTCCATCAGAGGCTATAGGACCTTTCCTACGCTCCTTAAAATTGCTGGTCTTAGATGAGGCCAACATTGACAGCATAGATAGCCCTATTACGCCTCAAGAGGTTAAATTCGTTATCAAGAACCTGAAATCCCTCAAGGCCCCCAGACCTGACGATTTTACTGCAATCTTCTATAAAACTTACCTACAGGAGATTGTTCCCATCCTGACCAGATTTTACAACCTGGCTATGGAGGAGGGTAAATTTCGAGGGGAGTTCCTCGAGGCCTCATCATCACAATTCTTAAGCCCAATAAGGACCCAACCCTCTGTACTAGTTACAGGCCCATCTCTCTGATTAATACCGATACTAAAATATATGCGAAAATCCTGGCCAATAGATTCACGAAACTACTCCCTACGCTTATTAATCCTGACCAGGTGGGGTCCGTACCGGGAAGAGAGGGACCCGATAATACGAGGCGACTCCTTAACATCCTTCTCGAAGCCAAAAGATTTAACAAACCGATCGCTGTGCTTTCACTTGACGCTGAGAAAGCGCTTGATCGGGTTCGATGGGAATTTCTTTGGGAAGTACTGGCGACCTTCCGGTTTCCGACTCACATCATTCAAGCGGTGCGGGCCCTATACTCGGACCCCACAGCCTCCGTTAGGGGTCTGGGGTTCCATTCCTCTCCCTTCCCTATTTCAAATGGCACCCGGCAGGGTTGTCCCCTCTCGCCCATTCTATTCGTGCTAGCCATAGAACCCCTAGCAGCTGCCATCAGAGCCGATAGAGAAATATCTGGAGTTATCCTCCATGGCACAGTCCACAAAGTGGCTCTGTTCGCAGATGATACTACCATATTCTCTGCAAACCCTTTAAGAGAGTTCCCTAAGGTATTATCCTTATTAGATGCCTTTAGCGGCCTATCTTTCTATAGACTGAACCAATCCAAATCAGAACTCTACACGCAAGGATTCCCAGACCATGTCACCAACTACCTACGAGACAAATACAATTTTGTCATTAACAATGCATATGTCTCCCATTTGGGAGTAAAGCTGTCTAACTCCATCCCCAATCTAATAGCAGATAATTATAAGCCCCTTTTAACGGAATTGCTTGCGTTGACTAAGCAGTGGAATTACCAATGTATTTCCTGGCTAGGCCGGGTAACGGCCCTCAAAATGAGTTATCTCCCAAAACTAACCTATGTCATGCGATGCCTTCCGATAAGGGTACCTAGATCCCTTCTCACTCAGTTTCAAGGCGCATGTACCAAATACATTTGGCAGAATAAACCTCCGTGAGTAGCTCATAAACTTCTGCAGTACCCCAGGATGCATGGAGGGGTGGCATCCCCATCTGTATCCAGATACTTTGAAGCTGCTATGCTTACGCACATTACCCAATGGGGCATAAAGGACTCTGATAGTAGATGGAGGTCGATAGAACAGGCCTCCCTACCTTTTGACCTCCCCCTGAGGGATTTAATCTGGACCCCCCCCACACTGTCGAAGACCCTTAGGGATAGAGAATTAGATAATTCAGGAATGCCTTGCTATGTGGGAGCAACTGCGACATTATCCCCATGTGGCTCCCCATCCATCTCCCATCACTAAATTCACTGGCCTCCTATCTGGCCTCCCCGACTCGCACCCATCGGTATGGCTGAAACTTGGCATCCTGAGAGTAGCAGACCTTTGGCCCTCACACAAGTGTGATTCTCTTTTTGTTTCCTTTGACCAAATAGGTGGTCCGTCGCCTCCTCCGCCCTATATGAGTTTTGAATATGTACGGGTCCTCAGCTTTCTGTCCAGTTGGGGTTTCAAACCATCCCTCTCTCGACCATTAACCATCTGGGAAGCCAAGTGGCAACAGGGTCTGAGGTTGGGAAAGCCGCTATCTTTCCATTACTCTATTATGGAAGGAGCAGCCCCCACAGACAAGGCATTGCACATCACTAAATGGGAACAGAAACTAGAGTTCACTTCCTCTGCCAAAGAATGGCACCGTACACTTCTTCTCACTAATAAAACTCTTCACTGTGTCACTATGCACGAGAACTATATCAAATTGCTCACACAATGGTATTTTGTGCCTGCTAGATTAGCTGCAATTTTCCCTGAGGCTTCCCCCATTTATTGGAGGGGCTGTGGCATGGTAGGAGACATGACGCACACCTGGTGGTCTTGCCCCAAGCTGGGTCCTACCTGGAGCAAGTGCTTTTCACAGCTCTCAAACATGGGTATATCTCTCCCCAGAACCCCAGAAGCCGCCCTACTTCATATAGGTACTAGCAAGCTCCCCAGGCATTAAACGTCATTATGTATTTACCTCCTTTCAGCTGTTAAGCTTAATATTGCCAGGGCTTGGAAGAGAACTAACCCCCCATCTTGGTCTGACATTACCCAAACCATGGCCTATACCTACACCATGGAAAAGACTATATATTACTCCAAACGTAGAGTAGACTTATTTGAACTAATTTGGGTTGAATGGAAGAATAGGTTTGATACAACATGGCTGCCTAGCTTTGAGACTTAAGACAATATATCCTCCCTCAGTAGTCTTGGTGCACTTCCCACACTTACTCCGCTTTGATTACGTCCTTAGTAAGCCCATATCCCCCCCCCCCTTTTTTTTTTTTTTTTTCTCCAGGTCTTGCTCCCTTTCCCCCCCCCCTCTACACTCACTTCAGATTTAAGTGAAGTATGTTTTTACGATCATTTCAACTACATTCTGTGCTTCTCTAAGTGTCAGTTATTTCTGTTATGTCATTGTAATTGTACTCTTTGGCCGTACTAATGTTGTACTTGTTTACTATATTTGAAATCCCAATAAAGCTTTAAAAAAAAAAAAAAAAAAAAAATACTGACAGAGACATTCAGCTTCCCTCTGCATGATACAGGACATCTCTGAAGGGCTCAAAAGGCTTCAAAGTCGTGTTTGAGGAGGGTAACAATCACAGTAGACTGTGGCAGTTGTTGTGAATGTGTTTAAAAAACGTTTTTGTCATTTATTATTCTGTTTTTGTTATTAAGGGGTTAATCATCCATTTGCAAGTGGGTGCAATGCTCTGCTGACTTGTTACATACACTGTAAAAATTTTGTTAGTGTAACTGCCTTTTTTCACTGTTATTTCAAATTTTGTCAATTTGTTTCTCTTAAAGGCACAGTATCGTTTTTTTATATTGCTTGTTAATTTGCTTTAAAGTGTTTTCCAAGCTTGCTAGTCTCATTGCTAGTCTGTACAAACATGTCTGAAACAGAGGATACTTGTTCATTATGTTTAAAAGCCATGGTGGAGCCCCAGAGGAGAATGTGTACTAAATGTATTGATTTCACCTTAAACTGTAAAGATCAGTCTTTATCTATAAAAGAATTGTCACCAGAGGGGTCTGTCGAGGGGGAAGTTATGCCGACTAACTCTCCCCACGTGTCGGACCCTTCGTCTCCTGCTCAAGGGACGCACGCTAATATGGCGCCAAGTACATCAGGGACGCCCATAGCGATTACTTTGAAGGACATGGCTGCAAACATGAATAATACCCTGTCAGAGGTATTATCCAGATTGCCTGAATTGAGGGGCAAGCGCGATAGCTCTGGGGTTAGACAAGATACAGAGCGCGTAGATGCTGTAAGAGCCATGTCTGATACTGCGTCACAATATGCAGAACCTGAGGACGGAGAGCTTCAGTCTGTGGGTGATGTCTCTGAATCGGGCAGACCTGATTCAGAGATTTCTAATTTTAAATTTAAGCTTGAGAACCTCCGTGTATTGCTTGGGGAGGTATTAGCTGCTCTGAATGACTGTGACACAATTGCAGTGCCAGAGAAATTGTGTAGGCTGGATAAATACTATTTAGAGCAAAGAAATTGGGAGCACCAGCCGGGTTGAGGGATAAAACAGCAAATCTTTATTAATGCAAAATTAAAAATAGAATACTCAGTTCATGGAAAGACAAGGAGGTCAGCAAAATAGACAGCTGACGCGTTTCGGCATTGTGCCGTAGTCTAAGCTGACTCACCATGTTGTAAGAGCACCTTAAAACAACCTAAGCCGCCTCCTATTGGTTAACCAAAAATTAGCATATGAAATTAGTTAAACACCGTATTGAATATGTTTAGATGATAACTACATGCATAATAAGTTTGCACATGACCTTTTCACACAATAAAGCATTACTATGTTAATAAACCCCATTGAGTAACATAAGTAAAGCATTGTTGTTCATTATCAGAAATATTGTACATTAACTATGCATTATTTTAACCTTTAGTATTACAAAACTAAATTTGTTTAAATTCAATGCAACTTTAACTAGACAGAACACATTTGTGGTACTAGTAAACTAAACCAATCCTTATAGATTGTGAGTAATGATAGATATGATGGAACAGGGTATTTAAGTAGTTGAAAACTTAATATGATAGATACCAGATTTAAAATAGTACTGGAGTAATAATGCATAGTGGGATTTTACTGCCAAAAATTAAGTCATAATCTCAATTAAATCCTTCTGGAAATCTAGTTTTCAGTTTAAAGATCCAGAAGACCTCCCTTTTTCCTAGCAGTACCTCTCTGTCACCACCTCTTTTTGGAGGTGAAATCTGTTCTATACAAGACCATCTGAAAGAATTGGCACTCTTGTCGTGTATCTGGGCAAAATGCTGGACCAACGGAGTGCTGGCAGTACCATATTTAATACTAGAGAGATGCTCTCTTATTCTGGATCTCACTTCACGTGTGGTGAGACCCACGTACTGCCTCACATATGATGCAGTTGATCACATACACGACAAAAGTGGATCGACAATTGAGACATGAGCGTCTCTGAAATATCTGACCTGTGGTTGAAGATCTGAATTCAGACCCTAATACCACTTTTTCACATGCCACGCAAGAAACATTATGGCATTTATACATCCCCACACTGGACAGCCAGGAGGAATTGCGCTGCACCAACGCAGGCAACTTCGTGGGTGCAACACAATTGCCAATTGTTCTACTTTTTTTTTATAAGCAAATTTACAATCCTTAGTAGATATATTTGCTAGTCCATCATCAGCTCTTAAAATTGGATAATGTTTTCTGATTATATTACAAATTTCCTGAAACTGTTCGGAGTATTCAGTTGTGAAAAGTATATGATCACGTCCAAAACTTTGTTTTTTCCTGTTATCTTTCTTTTTAAGCAAATCTGACCTATTAATTTTGCTTACCGATTTTTTTTGGCTGATTCTACTACATTACTTTTGTAGCCTCTTTCCTCCTCCTGCAAAGTTTCCTAGACTCAATCTCAAATTGCATTTCCTCTGAGCAATTTCGCTTCAAGCGAATGAGTTGTCCCTTTGCTATACCCTTAAACACGCCCCCCGGATGGCAACTGGAGGCGTGCAGGAGGGTGTTCCCGGAGATAGGCTTTCTGTAAACTGTGGTCGAGACTTTTTGTCCATGAATGCCACTCAATCTCAGATCAAGATAGTTGATACTGTGAGTGTCACATTCAAAAGTGAAGCTAATCCCAAGCTCATTGGCATTGAGGTACTGAATGAACAAATGTATACTCTCATTGTCCCCCTGCCAGATGAACAAGAGATCATCTATAAATCTCTTGTAAACAACTATCTTTGAGCCGAAGGGATTTCCACCCCCAAATATGTGTTCCCGCTCCCATCACCCCATGAAGAGGTTGGCATAGGAGGGGGCAAATTTAGCCCCCATAGCGGTACCACACATCTGGAGGTAGAAAAACCCCTCGAACTCAAAGTAGTTGTGCTCTAAGAGAAACTTTGTCACTCGCACTAGATAAGCGCAAAAATCAGGGTTGTCAGTATAGTATTTCTCTACAAAATGAGAAATGGCTAATAATCCCTTCTCATGGGGAATTGAGGAGTATAAAGCCTTCACATCCACAGTGAGCCAATTATAGTCATTGCTCCACTCTATCCCCGAGGCCACGTTCAAGATATGACTGGAATCTCGAACGTAGCTCCAGAGGTCTCGTACCATTGGCTGTAGAATTAAATCCAGCCATTCGGACAAATGTTCAAGGAGTGATCCTATGCCGCTGACAATAGGTCTACCCATTACATTATCAATAGATTTATGCACTTTGGGTAAGTGGTTAAATACCGGAATAACCGGATGCGAGATAATTAAGTAATCACTCGTACCTTTGTCAATGAAGCCCTGATGCACACCATCATCCACCAAGTCTCTCAGCTTTCTCCCAAAGTGTTTTTTTGGGTCTGATTGTAGGATTTTATAGTCAAGCGGATTGGTTAGCTGCCTCAGGGCCTCATTGACAAAACTCTCTCTCGTCATAACCACTACTGTACCCCCTTTGTCAGCGGCACGGATCACCAACTCTTTATTGGAGCTCAATTTCTCGAGAGCTTCCCTTTCCAATTTCGTCAGATTGTTATGAGTTTTTTTTTTCTGTCGAAAAAACTAATTGGTAAGGTCAGATTCTACCCTTTTATGGAACTTCTCTATGTGTGGACCCCGACTGTGTATGGGGTAAAAATTAGATGAACATCTAAGTTTGGGGGTAGAGGTATTATTTGGTCTGTCTGAGACATGTTCTGTTTGTAAAGACTCAAGTATAGAGAGACCACACAGATCTTGAAAGTCAAGGGTGTCTAAATCCCGGTTCAAATCCATAGCATCAATAACAGTGTTCTGTCACCAAAGTTTCAGTGTCCTAACTACCTGCAAAGTGTTTTTTTAAAGTTAACTTAATGACTAGTTTGTTAACATCCAATAGAGTATTGAACAGATTGAATGAGTGAGTCGGTGCAAATCCCAATCCCAAACTTAAAACTTTCAATTCAACTGTACTTAAGCTATGGGATGTTAAGTTAATCACACTGTTTTTTACTTGAAGCGAGTATGTTTCAGATTGGTCCGTAATGGGTAACCCCCTTTGGGAGCCCCTTTTATACCTCCCCCCCCCCGTCTGATGTCGGGGGGGGGGGGGGGAAGGGAAAAAACCTGATTGAGTTCTAATTGCTCACCTGCATTAGGTGTTTCTGTTACTTGTGCATTCATGACCTGTGGGACATATCTAGTTGGTACATTAGATTTCTTTAGAATAGGCACGGGAGTTATTTGGGGCTCCTTGGGTCTAACAGTTTGTTGGACCTCACCTGCATCAGTGGACGTGATCATATACTTTTCACAACTGAATACTCCGAACAGTTTCAGGAAATTTGTAATATAATCAGAAAACATTATCCAATTTTAAGAGCTGATGATGGACTAGCAAATATATCTACTAAGGATTGTAAATTTGCTTATAAAAAAAGTAGAACAATTGGCAATTGTGTTGCACCCACGAAGTTGCCTGCGTTGGTGCAGCGCAATTCCTCCTGGCTGTCCAGTGTGGGGATGTATAAATGCCATAATGTTTCTTGCGTGGCATGTGAAAAAGTGGTATTAGGGTCTGAATTCAGATCTTCAACCACAGGTCAGATATTTCAGAGACGCTCATGTCTCAATTGTCGATCCACTTTTGTCGTGTTTGTGATAAACTGCATCATATGTGACAGGCAGTACGTGGGTCTCACCACACGTGAAGTGAGATCCAGAATAAGAGAGCATCTCTCTAGTATTAAATATGGTACTGCCAGCACTCCGTTGGTCCAGCATTTTGGCCAGATACACGACAAATGTGCTAATTCTTTCAGATGGTCTTGTATAGAACAGATTTCACCTCCAAAAAGAGGTGGTGACAGAGAGGTACTGTTAGGAAAAAGGGAGGTCTTCTGGATCTTTAAACTGAAAACTAGATTTCCAGAAGGATTTAATTCAGGTTATGACTTAATCAATTTTTGGCAGTAAAATCCCACTATGCATTATTACTCCAGTACTATTTTAAATCTGGTATCTATCATATTAAGTTTTCAACTACTTAAATACCCTGTTCCATCATATCTATCATTACTCAAACAATCTATAAGGATTGGTTTAGTTTACTAGTACCACAAATGTGTTCTGTCTAGTTAAAGTTGCATTGAATTTAAACAAATTTAGTTTTGTAATACTAAAGGTTAAAATAATGCATAGTTAATGTACAATATTTCTGATAATGAACAACAATGCTTTACTTATGTTACTCAATGGGGTTTATTAACATAGTAATGCTTTATTGTGTGAAAAGGTCATGTGCAAACTTATTATGCATGTAGTTATCATCTAAACATATTCAATACAGTGTTTAACTAATTTCATATGCTAATTTTTGGTTAACCAATAGGAGGCGGCTTAGGTTGTTTTAAGGTGCTCTTACAACATGGTGAGTCAGCTTAGACTACGGCACAATGCCGAAACGCGTCAGCTGTCTATTTTGCTGACCTCCTTGTCTTTCCATGGACTGAGTATTCTATTTTTAATTTTGTATTAATAAAGATTTGCTGTTTTATCCCTCAACCCGGCTGGTGCTCCCAATTTCTTTGCTCTAATTTGACTTTTGACCCACTGAGTGAGCACAGCCGAGAAAGAGGACACGGATCCCACACATCGCTCCAGAGATATCAGTGGGAAACATCGACCGGATTTGGACTAATGGTGGACAGCGGCCTGGACATACCCCCGTAACGTCATAGGAGCCGAAATCTTTTGATTGGCGTATCGTAGACAGAGGGGTTGGCCCATTCCACGTCTATGCCAATTGGGCTAACGGTTACTACAACACTCCCCCAGTGACGTCAGACGCATTCGTCAGTGAACAGCAGCGTGGATGAATTACACGCCGAAGGCAGGGCATTCGATGCGAGGGATTTCCCGCAGTATCAGATCGAGTGAGCCTGGTAAGTCCTTATCGATTGACTGTTACTACATCATAATTGAACATTTGATACTTCACCCTGGGGAGCGTTTATTTTGTTGTACCTGATGATTGTATAGCCATTGGCACTGAACACTTGCAATAAGTACTTTGGTCCTCTCCTGCAGCACACTATATACATAAGTGTGCATATCACCAGCTACCTGTTTCTCACCTTTTGGAGATACCCTTCTTTTTGTTTGCATGGATAAATACTATGCAGTGCCGGCGAGTACTGATGTTTTTCCAATACCTAAAAGGCTTACAGAAATTATTAGTAAGGAGTGGGATAGGCCTGGTGTGCCCTTTTCCCCACCTCCTATATTTAGAAAAATGTTTCCAATAGATGCCACTACACGGGACTTATGGCAGACTGTCCCTAAGGTGGAGGGAGCAGTTTCTACTTTAGCAAACCGTACCACTATCCCGGTTGAGGACAGTTGTGCTTTTTCAGATCCAATGGATAAAAAATTAGAGGGTTACCTTAAGAAAATGTTTATTCAACAAGGTTTTATTTTACAGCCCCTTGCATGCATTGCGCCTGTCACTGCTGTGGCGGCATTCTGGTTTGAGGCCCTGGAAGAGGCCATCCATACAGCTCTATTGACTGAAATTGTTGACAAGCTTAGAACTCTTAAGCTAGCTAACTCATTTGTTTCTGATGCCATTGTTCATTTGACTAAACTAACGGCTAAGAATTCCGTATTCGCCATCCAGGCGCGTAGGGCGCTATGGCTCAAATCCTGGTCAGCTGATGTGACTTCAAAGTCTAAATTACTCAACATTCCTTTCAAGGGGCAGACCTTATTCGGGCCTGGTTTGAAAGAAATTATTGCTGACATTACTGGAGGCAAGGGTCATACCCTTCCTCAGGACAGGGCCAAATCAAAGGCCAAACAGTCTAATTTTCGTGCCTTTCGAAATTTCAAGGCAGGTGCAGCATCAACTTCCTCTGCTTCAAAACAAGAGGGAACTTTTGCTCAATCCAAGCAGGCCTGGAAACCTAACCAGTCCTGGAACAAGGGCAAGCAGGCCAGAAAGCCTGCTGCTGCCTCTAAGACAGCATGAAGGAGCGGCCCCCTATCCGACAACGGATCTAGTAGGGGGCAGACTCTCTCTCTTCGCCCAGGCGTGGGCAAGAGATGTTCAGGATCCCTGGGCGTTGGAGATCATATCTCAGGGATATCTTCATTTTACCCATGATCCAAGAGGGTCAGTACATGACCACAGTGGACTTAAAGGATGCCTACCTTCACATTCCGATTCACAAGAATCATCATCAGTTCCTGAGGTTTGCCTTTCTAGACAGGCATTACCAATGTGTAGCTCTTCCATTCGGGTTGGCTACAGCCCCAAGAATTTTTACAAAGGTTCTGGGCTCACTTCTGGCGGTCCTAAGACCGCGAGGCATAGCGGTGGCTCCTTACCTGGACGATATCCTGATACAGGCGTCAAGCTTTCAAATTGCCAAATCTCATACAGAGATAGTTCTGGCATTCCTGAGGTCACATGGGTGGAAAGTGAACGAAGAAAAGAGTTCTCTATCTCCTCTCACGAGGGTTTCCTTCCTAGGGACTCTAATAGATTCTGTAGAAATGAAAATTTACCTGACGGAGTCCAGGTTATCAAAACTTCTAAATGCTTGCCGTGTTCTTCACTCCATTCCGCACCCCACGGTGGCTCAGTGCATGGAAGTAATCGGCTTAATGGTAGCGGCGATGGACATAGTGCCATTCGCGCGCCTGCATCTCAGACCGCTGCAATTATGCATGCTCAGTCAGTGGAATGGGGATTATACAGATTTGTCCCCTCTACTAAATCTGGATCAGGAAACCAGAGATTCTCTTCTCTGGTGGTTATCTCGGGCCCATCTGTCCAAGGGTATGACCTTTCGCAGACCAGATTGGACAATTGTAACAACAGATGCCAGCCTTCTAGGTTGGGGTGCAGTCTGGAACTCCCTGAAGGCTCAGGGTTCATGGACTCAGGAGGAGAAACTCCTCCCAATAAATATTCTGGAGTTAAGAGCAATATTCAATGCTCTTCTGGCTTGGCCTCAGCTAGCAACACTGAGGTTCATCAGATTTCAGTCGGACAACATCACGACTGTGGCTTACATCAACCATCAAGGGGGAACCAGGAGTTCCCTAGCGATGTCAGAAGTCTCCAAGATAATTTGCTGGGTAGAGACTCACTCTTGCCACCTGTCAGCGATCCATATCCCAGGTGTAGATTATTGGGAGGCGGATTTTCTAAGTCGTCAGACTTTTCATCCGGGGGAATGGGAACTCCATCCGGAGGTGTTTGCTCAATTGGTTCTCTGTTGGGGCAAACCAGAATTGGATCTCATGGCGTCTCGCCAGAACGCCAAGCTTCCTTGTTACGGATCCAGGTCCAGGGACCCAGAAGCGGCACTGATAGATGCTCTAGCAGCGCCTTGGTTCTTCAACCTGGCTTATGTGTTTCAACCGTTTCCTCTGCTCCCTCGTCTGATTGCCAAAATCAAACAGGAAAGAGCTTCCGCCATGGACTCTGCCTCTGAGACAAGACCTTCTAATACAAGGTCTTTTCAATCATCCGAATCTACTTTCTCTGAGACTGACTGCATGGAGATTGAACGCTTGATCCTATCAAAGTGTGGCTTCTCAGAGTCAGTAATTGATACCTTAATACAGGCACGAAAGCCTGTCACCAGGAAAATTTACCACAAGATATGGCGTTAATATCTTCATAGGTGTGAATCCAAGAATTACTCATGGAGTAGGGTTAGGATTCCTAGGATATTGTCCTTCCTCCAAGAGGGTTTGGACAAAGGATTATCAGCTAGTTCTTTAAAGGGACAGATTTCTGCTCTGTCTATTCTTTTACACAAGCGTCTGGCAGAAGTTCCAGACGTTCAGGCATTTTGTCAGGCTTTAGTTAGAATTAAGCCTGTGTTTTAAACCTGTTGCTCCTCCATGGAGCTTAAACTTGGTTCTTAAAGTTCTTCAAGGGGTTCCGTTTGAACCCCTTCATTCTATTGATATCAAACTTCTTTCATGGAAAGTTTCTTTTTCTGATGGCTATTTCCTCGGCTCGAAGAGTCTCGGAGTTATCTGTCTTACATTGTGATTCTCCTTATCTGATCTTTCATTCAGATAAAGTTGTTCTGCGTACAAAACCTGGGTTTTTACCTAAAGGTGGTTTCTAACAAGAATATCAATCAAGAGATTGTTGTTCCATCATTATGTCCTAATATTTCTTCAAGAAGGAACGTCTTTTGCATAATCTAGACGTAGTCCGTGCCTTGAAGTTTTACTTACAGGCTACTAAAGATTTTCGCCAAACATCTAACCTGTTTGTTGTTTACTCTGGACAGAGGAGAGGTCAGAAGGCCTCGGCAACCTCTCTTTCTTTTTGGCTTCGGAGTATAATCCGTTTAGCCTATGAGACTGCTGGACAGCAGCCTCATGAAAGGATTACAGCTCATTCTACTAGAGCTGTGGCTTCCACCTGGGCCTTTAAAAATGAGGCCTCTGTTGAACAGATTTGCAAGGCTGCAACTTGGTCTTCCCTTCATACTTTTTCCAAATTTTACAAATTTGATACTTTTGCTTCTTCTGAGGTTGTTTTTGGGAGAAAGGTTCTACAGGCAGTGGTTCCTTCTGTTTAAGTTCCTGCCTTGTCCCTCCCATCATCCGTGTACTTTAGCTTTGGTATTGGTATCCCACAAGTAATGGATGATCCGTGGACTGGATACACTTAACAAGAAAAAACATAATTTATGCTTACCTGATAAATTTATTTCTCTTGTAGTGTATCTAGTCCACGGCCTGCCCTGTCCTTTTCAGGCAGGTCTAAATTTTAATTAAACTACAGTCACCACTACACCCTATGGTTTCTCCTTTCTCGGCTTGTTTCGGTCGAATGACTGGATATGGCAGTGAGGGGAGGAGCTATATAGCAGCTCTGCTGTGGGTGATCCTCTTGCAACTTCCTGTTGGGAAGGAGAATATCCCACAAGTAATGGATGATCCGTGGACTGGATACACTACAAGAGAAATAAATTTATCAGGTAAGCATAAATTATGTTTTTTTTTGTTATTTTATATATATGACACAACCTATATTGACCTTGTTTGTCTGTTTAACATCGCTGACCTAATGGAACAGACTTGTTCTATGTGCTTAGCTGCCAATGTGGAACCCCCCCTTACATTTTGTCCCTCCTGTACTGAGAGGGCTCTACAGTTTAAATAACACATTTTCTTTAATGGAAATAACTCTAAAGATGCTTCTCAGCTTGATGAGACTCAGGGTATGCCACTACTTTCTCACCAAGCGTCACAGCCTGCTCAGGCGCCATCAACTGCGTCCACCTCATTTACTTTGCAGGATATGGCGGCAGTTATGTCATCTACTCTTACAGAAGTTTTATCTAAGTTGCCAGTGTTGCAAGGCAAACGTAGTAGGAGAGCGGACCAGGTGGTCCAGGCGGCTTCTGACTCTTTGATGGCGATCTCAGATGTACACTCAGAGGGCTCTGAAGTGGGAGATAGGGAGACTCTATCTGAAGGGGAATTGTCCGACTCAGGATGTTCCTTCCTTGTGTCCTAATCCTTCTAAGAAGGAGCGTCTGTTACACAATTTAGACGTGGTTCGTGCTCTGAAGTTTTACTTGCAGGCGACTAAGGATTTTCGTCAATCATCTTCATTATTTGTTGTTTTTTCTGGAGAACGTAGGGGCCAGAAAGCTACGGCTACCTCTTTCCTTTTGGCTGAAGAGTTTCATCCGTCTGGCTTATGAGACTGCTGGACAGCAACCTCCTGAGAGAATTACGGCTCATTCCACTAGGGCTGTGGCTTCCTCATGGGCATTTAAAAATGATGCCTCTGTTGAACAGATTTGCAAGGCTGCGACTTGGTCGTCTCTTCACACTTTTACCAAATTTTCCAAATTTGATACTTTTGCCTCGTCTGAGGCTATTTTTGGGAGACAGGTTCTTCAAGCAGTTGTGCCTTCCGTTTAGGTTCCTTTCTTGTCCCTCCCTTTCTTCCGTGTCCTATAGCTTTGGTATTGTATCCCATAAATAAGGATGAAATCCGTGGACTCGTCATATCTTGTAAAAGAAAAGGAAATTTATGCTTACCTGATAAATTTATTTCTTTTACGATATGACGAGTCCACGGCCCGCCCTTTCGACTTTCAGACAGGTTTTTATACTTCAGTCACCTCTGCACCTTGGCTTTTCCTTTCTCTTCCTAACTTCGGTCGAATGACTGGAGTGGGAGGGAAGGGAGGAGCTATATATACAGCTCTGCTGTGTTGCTCTTTGCCTCCTCCTGCTTACCAGGAGGCGTAATCCCATAAGTAAGGATGAAATCTGTGGAGTCGTCATATCGTTAAAGAAATAAATTTATCAGGTAAGCATAAATTTCCTTTTATCTTATCTCTCACTGTAGAGATAGTGAGACCAATACTTAGAGAAAACAATGGAAAATTAAAACTTTAGTGCCTCTCTGGCCCATTCCCCAACTAGGAGTGTGTTTTTTTTTTTATTATCTTTCTTGTTTACATAGCTTTTCTGTAACCATTACTTATATATTGACATTTTCAGTATAGGTGTGGATTCAACAAGAAAAATAACCATTTCAAATGACAGAATAAACTTAAAAAAGATGTTTGGAAACAATTTAATACACTCCAGCAAGTAAATAGATCATTAGTAACACAGTAAAGAGGAGAAAAAATTACAGTACACTGTCCCTTTTTAATGTTCCTTTAGCCATGTGACTCATACGTTTGAAAAGTAATTAAAGAGACACTGAACCCAATTTTTTTTTCCTTTCGTGATTCAGATAGAGCATTCAATTTTAAGCAACTTTCTAATTTACTCCTATTATCAATTTTTCTTCATTTTCTTGGTATCTTTATTTGAAAAAGGCATTTAAGCTTTTTTTGGTTCAGACTCTGGATAGAACTTTTTTATGGGTGGATAAATTTATCCACCAATCAGCAAGAACAACCCAGGTTGTTCACCAAAAATGGGCCGGTATCTAAACTTAAATTCTTGCATTTCAAATAAAGATACCATGAGAATAAAGAAAAATTTGATAATAGGAGTAAGTTAGAAAGTTGCTTAAAATGTCATGCTCTATCTGAATCACGAAAGAAAACATTTGGGTTCAGTGTCCCTTTAATTTTTTTTTTTTTTTATTATAAAAAATAAACCTTAAGGTGGTCAGGGAAAAATTGCTAAAACCTATCATTTTGCAAGTATAAAGGGACATAAAATGTGGTGTGTGTATGTGCTTGTAAAATATACACATAATCTAGCATGTGCACACACACAACATAGAACGCGCACACACACACACACACACACACACAATATAGCACACGCGCACTCACACACATATACACACATATACACACATACACACAATGTAGCATGCGCATGCGCACACGCATACACACAATATAGCACGCGCATACACAAACACACAATATAGCGCGCATACACACACGATATGGCACGCACAATATAACGTGCGCGCACACACACTATCACGCGCACACACACACGAGATATGTCATGCACAATATAGCACGCGCACGCACAATATAGCAAGCGCGCATACACACACACACAATATATAGCACACACACAATATGGTACACACAATATATTGTGCATACGCACACACACTATAGTGCACACAATATAGCACACTCGCGCACACACTAGGGGCCTGATGATCTAAAGCTCCTTAATCTTGTGAATACATCAAAGGGATAACTTGCTGCATTTGCTTTTGTATTCATTGTAGATAAACGAGATAAAGTTTGAAAACTTATAACCCCCACCAAACTGAAAAAAAAACCAAAATACATTTTATTAAGAAATATTTTAGATGCAACAAAGCAATTTAAATAACAAAACAGTCTGGCTGTGTTGCAGTGGTCGATCATAAATAAATGTTTGTCGTTGCTTGTTCCGGACGCCAATTGATATCACCGAATCCCTTTTTCCTTCTGAACAGTGACAATATGTATAATTTGTTGAATAGGAGTCTGTGTCATCACACCAAGCTTCTTAAACCTATAATTATCTCAATCTAAAAAAATGTTTTCTTTAAAACTAAGTTCTAACTAAACCACTCTTATACTTCTTGCATTGTTTACAGCCCTTCCAGTACACATTTTTTTTTATTTGAAGTCCCTTGAATTCTAGAGGCAATTGTGCTGTAGGAGTCAAGTAAAGGTGGTCTTGTGTTTGCTAGTGGAGATCAGGAGGTGGGGGTTAATTGTTGTTTTGGAATCCAACATTTCAAAAAAAATCTGTGTGCCGAGATGCACAAAAATCTTTTGGCAATTTGGACAGTAGCCAGTGCAGAATATCCACATATACATAATTCGGTAATTTTTGTTATAATATTTTATATATGTTTGCAACTTGTTGATTTGATTGCAACATAATTGTTTAATGTAAACTTTACAGGTCACAGGAGTTGTTGGAAGAGCGGAACTTCTCTCCTCTATATTTCTGCTAGCAGCTTTTTTGTCTTATACAAAATCGAAGGGGCCAGACAATTCTATAGGTAACTCCTTTTTTTTTTTTATTTATATTTGTTGTTTAAAGATTTTGATTCTAAAATATAGAGACACCAGTTACTACTGAGCATGTGCAAAAGTTCAGTATATATATATATATATATATATATATATATATATATATATATATGAGTCTGTTATTGGGTGATGGTTGTCACATGATTCAAAGGGCAAGCAAATAGAAATACATTTTGAAATTTAGCAGAATAAAATATATTGCTCATATAGAGTTTTTGAAATTTTAAAGAAGTGCAATTGCATTGTTTTGTTATGTGCTTGTTGATTATTTAATTCTGCTTTTTTTTAATGGTAATTTAAACAAATTTCTATTGGCGTACAGTAGTAATATGTCTCTTTGATCAATGTAAGAAAAAATAAACTGTAGTGCAAACTTATTGTAAGAAAAACAATGACATTTGCAGGGCCCTGTTCATGACAAGTTTGCGGGACTCCTCAGCCCTTCCCCTTTTATGGCCCAGTCACAACATTCAGTGTGTCCTATATAAAGAATAACACCCCCTGATACCATCAGTACTTCTTCATAAACTAAATATAGATAAAACATTGCACCTTCTCATTCTCCCCCCTGATGACTGTGTGGGGCCCCTCAAAGTGCAAGGCCTGGGGCTGATGCCACTCTAGCCACTTCCCACAGGGCAGCCCTGATTACCAATATGTGAATGAATGATATGCCGAGACACGCTATAAAATGCAGCATGGAACGTGTTTAATTTGCATGAAAGTAAGAGAATGCTCAAGTTTCCAATTTATCTTACAAGTTTGAGCTGTGCATGATGGCTGGAAATTAAAATGATTATGCTTATAAAGCAATATCCTTTTTATTCTCCAACTAACATTTTACGAAATGTTCTCTTCCAAAGTACCTAACATGTTGATCCACAGGAATGTGATTAAGTGTAGAGAGAGAAGTGCAAAAGGCAATAGTGTCTCTGCTCAATTCTTCCATTTGGTGCAGATACAGTTAGCAAACCTCTGATGAAGTTAAAGGACCACTAAACGCAGTAAAATAGCATAATCTGTAAATCCATAATAGTAAAAAGACAGTGTAATAGCACTTAGTTTGAATTTAAAATGAGTTGTAGATTTGTTTTCTGACAAATTTTAAAGTTAGTTCAATTTTCCCTCCCACTGCATCATGTGACAGCCATCAGCCAATCACAAAATACATATACATATATCCTGTGAATCTTACACATGCTCAGTAGAAGCTGGTGCCTCAAAGTGTGCATATAAAAAGACTGAACATTTAGATAATGAAAAGGAATTGGAAGGTTGTTCAAAATGGTGTGGTCTTTTTAAATCTTGAAAGTTTTTAATTTTTATTTTAGTGTCCCTTTTAACAAGGACCATGGTGTGTATAATGGTGCCTTCCTCTACACCTGCTAAGTGAATAACAAGTCGGGTCAAACTATTTGTATCTTATAAAACAAGTAATGATTCTCATGGTAGTTAAATAGATGCTAATATGGATGTATTCTTAACCAGATATTCAGAGTGAGTGTGCTTGCAGTGCGTTGTGGGTATTTCCCCCTATCACCTCTCCAACCATTCAAGTCTCCCTGTTCACTGTACCTCAGCAGGAATATCCAGCATCCTTGTTTTGCTTTTTGGTATTAAATAATAAATACTACAACTAATTTATATTGTATATTTGTTTAAATAAATATTTTTAACAGTTTTGGGTTTTGTTTGGTTGAATTTATATGTCCTGAAAATAGGTAAAGTAAGATAAGTCCAATGGCTTTATATTTCTACACAGGGTACTTGGCAACACATTTTAAACATTTCTACGTCAATGAAAAAAATAATTTAAAATAAAATTTTCTTCTAATTTTTTTGCAGTCTGGACTCCAATTGCAGTAGCTGTATTCCTTGTTGCGGTTGCAACTCTATGTAAAGAGCAGGGCATAACTGTTGTTGGCGTTTGTTGTGTATATGAAGTATTCATTGCTCAAGGGGTAAGAATAATTCCATTATCTATGAAATCCATTTAAGCTTACAGGAAATGCATATATCTGTAGCTAGACATTATGGACTGATTGTTGAATGGCAGATAAGTAGAATCTCCACCGCTTTATTGCTGGACAGTACATGAACATATGTTTAACAAAAAAAATCGTAAACTTACTTTTAATTGAAAAATATATATTTTTTGGAACGTATTAAAATGAGGGATAAAATACTGAATATGCTAAGTGGTCCCTCAAGCCTCTGTATCTTCGTGAGCTCCTATGATCTAAACATCCAATACACAGAAGGCCACTTATTTCTCCATTCTTTATTGATTCAGTTGCTTCAAATAATATAGCAATGGAAACTGTTTAGGCAGGTGAAGCTGGGGAATTTTGTGAGGCACTAAATGAATAAACCATTAAAATGGTGAATGCAGAAATACTGTGATCATTTTATCTTTTAATCCAATAGCAACTAAAGCTATTTTAACGTTGTATGTTCTTAAATGAACTTTCTTTTTTATTGTTTACTATACTAAAAGGTGTAATTTTATCCAATGTGACAAATAATTAAAACGATTTAAAACACCTCTTGCTTTTATGTAAAATTATGCTTGTCCCACACTCCCTAGAGCAGCCAAAAAGGGAATTCTGTAACTTGCAAATGCTGCAAATCAAAATGCTGAAAATTGTCTTAACCAGTTATTTAAACTACTAGCAAAATTGAGAACCAGAAAGCAAAATCTTTAAACCAAACAAAAGTAAAATGTGTTCAATGTCCCTTTTTAATACCTGTACTGTATGGCCAAAAGTATGTGGATACCTGAACTCCCATTGTTTCAGCAACACCCATTGCTAAAAGTTGCATAGAATCAAGCACATAGCCATGAAATCTCCCTAGACAAACATTGGATCTACAATAAGTTATACTGAAGAACTCATGCCTTAAACCTGGCACTGCCATAAGATGTCACTTTTGCCACAAGTCCGTTTGTGAAATTTCAGCCCTTATAGATCTGCCCCAGTCAACTGAAAGTGCTATTGTGTAATATAAGCATCTAGACGCAACAAAAGACCAGCCATGAAGTGATAGACCACCCAAAACACAGAGCAGGTCCACCGAGTGCTGATGTGTCCAGCGAGTAAAAATTGTCCAACTGTTGTATCACTCACTACAGAGTTCCAAACTGTTTCTTGGAGTAATATTTTCACAAGAAATAAGTGTCGGGAGTATCATGAAATGGGTACATCTGCTAGGCCATATAAACCTATGTCTCACATCTGTATGCACAATGCAAAGCGTCAGCTGGAGAGGTATAAAGCATACTGGGGCAGTGGAAGGGTCTTCTCTGGGGTGATGAATCTCGCTTCACTGTCTGCAGTCTGGTGAAAGAATCTGAGTGTGGTGGGTGCAAGGAGAATGCTAACTACTGTAATACATAGTGCCATCTGTAAAAATTTGGTGCTGGAGGGATAATGGTTTGGGGCTGTTTTTCAGGGTTTGGGTGAGGCCCCTTATTTCCAGTAAAGGGTCATCTTAATTCTACAGGATAGAAAGCCATTTTAAAAAATTGGGTTCCTCCAACTTTGTGCAACATTTTGGGGAATTCTCTTTACAGATTATTTTTTTTTTTTTGTGGAGGATCTCGAGTGGCCTGCACAGAGCTCTGACCTCTACCCTATTGATCACCTTTGGGATGAGTTTGAGCACAAATTGCAAGCCAGGCCATTTTGTTCAACATGAGTGTCTGACCTCACAAACGCTTTTTTTGTCTGGGTTGGCAAAAATTCCCACATACACACTAAAAAATCTTGTGGAAATCCTTCCCAGATGAGTGGTGGCTGCTAAAGATGGGAGGCTAACTTCATATTGTTGCCCATGGTTTTGGAATAGGATATAGGTGCGATGATCAGGTGTCTACATACTTTTGACCATATATTGTGTGTGTATATATATATATGTGTGTGTGTATGTGTATATATATATATATATCAATCTATCTATCTAATCTATCTAATCTAATCTATCTAATCTAATCTATCTAATCTAATCAATCTAATCTATCTAATCTAATCTATCTATCCTAATCTATCTATCCTAATCTAATCTATCTATCCTAATCAATCTAATCTATCCTAATCTATCTATCCTAATCTATCTATCTATCCTAATCTAATCTATCTATATAATCTATCTAATCTATCTAATCTTATCTATCCTAATCTATCTAATCTATCTATCCTAATCTATCTATCCTAATCTATCTATCCTAATCTATCTATCTATCCTAATCTATCTATCCTAATCTATCTATCCTAATCTATCTATCCTAATCTATCTATCCTAATCTATCTATCCTAATCTATCTATCCTAATCTATCTATCCTAATCTATCTATCCTAATCTATCTATCCTAATCTATCTATCCTAATCTATCTATCCTAATCTAATCTATATATCCTAATCTAATCTATCTATCCTAATCTAATCTATCTATCCTAATCTAATCTATCTATCCTAATCTAATCTATCTATCCTAATCTAATCTATCTATCCTAATCTAATCTATATATCCTAATCTAATCTATCTATCCTAATCTAATCTATCTATCCTAATCTAATCTATATATCCTAATCTATCTAATCTAATCTAATCTATCTATCCTAATCTATCTAAATCTAATCTATCTAATCTAATCTATCTATCTATCCTAATCTAATCTATCTATCCTAATCTAATCTATCTAAATTTCAATTTTTGCATAGAAAATTAGCACATCTAGGCAAGTATGTATATATACAGTAAATTTGTCTTCACCACAGATAATTTTGCCAGCCAGGTAGCATTATGATGCAGCAACTTTGCAAGGTTATAACATTTATAAATGTTAATGGGAAATAAAACCCCCAACATTTTCTTTTGTAATTCAGATGTTTTTTTTTTTTTTTTTAAGTTTACAATTTCCTTCTTTGCCATGATGTTCTGTGTTGAAGAGACACATAGGTCGGCATCTGGAGCACTGTATGGCAGGAAATAGTGCTGCCCTCTAGTGCTCTTGCAAATGGATAACATTCTTTCAAAACTGCTGCCATATAGTGCTCCGGAAATGGTCCGACTCCTGAGCATTCACCCCTGCTTTTCATCAAAAGATACCAAGAGAACGAAGAAAAATAGAAGTAAATTAGAACGTTTTTAAAACTGCATGCTCGTTCCAAATCATGAAACTGAAAAAAAGTTTGAAGCTATCCCAAGCACAAATTCATTTCATAATTTCATATAAATTGAATTAAAGTTCACTTTTGCAACAAACATTGAAAACATTTAATATTCGCTATTATAGCTTAATATTGGCTCAAATGTTAGCCAGTTGGTCAGTAAAATCTGCTGGTGGAGTTGTAAATAGGCCCTGGGGAGAACACTGGATATGTATGCATGAATGTTTGTTATTGTAATCAGTGACTCAGTTAACCCCAGACTAGCCTGAATGCCACAGTTTGAACACTAGATGGCAGCAGTGTTTGCACAGTGCATATCATACCCTGCTCTACTGTGTATTTAACCCTACTGGTCCTGAGCCGGAACCTGCTGCTGATCCAATCCGAAAGCGCTAGTTGCACATCTGAGTTGTGCGACTAGCGCTGCTGATTGGATCAGTGGCGGTTTCTGCTTGGGACCAGCAGTGCATCTTTGCGGGGGTTAAATACACAGTAGGGCATGGTCGATAGTTGAAAAATTACCTGCTCTAACGGATTACAGCATGTTATTTTTTGACTCTAATGGCAATTGAAAAGCATGCTTCTTAAACTGCTGCCATATAGTATTTCAGACCTTTTCACACTCCTAAGCTTACCTTCATGTTTTCATTAAAGTATACCAAAAGACCAAAGTAAATTTGATTATAGACTTTAATTGGAAACATTCTTAAAATTATGCACTATCTGAAGCTTGGAAAAAAACAACAACTTTTATTCGTTATAGGACCATATGTATTTGGTGGTTTTGAGTATAGAGATCAACTCTTTGTAAGCCTTTTCTCTGTTTCTTGCATTCTGCATGTGTATATTGATTGTACATCATTCTTAATCAAGCTCATTATTGATCCTCAGAAAAAATTGTGAACTTGATGGTTGTTTTTCTACCCCACTTATTCTAACACTTATATATGAAGTTAAATATTAAATATGCTACTAAAAATGGGTTATGTAAAATATACAAATACAAAATAAGCCCAGCACAAATCTTTCTTCCTTTTGTATGGGTGCACCTCAAAATGGAGTGTCTGAGACCTCCTAGGAACATAATCAAAATGTAGAAAAGTGACAGCACCACAGCTTCCAGCAGTTGAAAGGTTTATTGGAGAACCTAAGACCACAGAAAAATGCAACGTTTCGGACCTACATGGTCCTTAATCATGCATACTAGTACAGGTGTACAACCACAGTTTAAATCACTTGTTCTCTCCAATCAGATTACACATTTTGCAATTGGAATTTTAACCCTTCCCAATATATACAATATACAAGTGAATTGTGACCTCTAGTGGTCACATACAATTATTACAGTTACAAAATACTTATAAAAACAAATGCAAGTCATAATCTATATTCAGACCATTTAGATACAGAGTATTGAGGAATTGAATCCACCAAACTTCTTTTCTTCTGTTAAGTGTGATCAGTCCACGGGTCATCATTACTTGTGGGATATTAACTGCTCCCCTACAGGAAGTGCAAGAGGATTCACCCAGCAGAGTTGCTATATAGCTCCTCCCCTCTACGTCACCCCCAGTCATTCTCTTGCACCCAACGACTAGATAGGATGTGTGAGAGGACTATGGTGATATATTTAGTTTTTATATCTTCAATCAAAAGTTTGTTATTTTATAATAGCACCGGAGTGTGTTATTCCTTCTCTGGTAGAATTTGAAGAAGAATCTACCTGAGTTTTTCTATGATTTTAGCCGGAGTAGTTAAGATCATATTGCTGTTTCTCGGCCATCTGAGGAGTGAGGTAAACTTCAGATCAGGGGACAGCAGGCAGATTAATCTGCAAAGAGGTATGTAGCAGTTTATTATTTTCTGACATGGAATTGATGAGAAAATCCTGCCATACCGTTATAATGTAAACTCAGCCTTGAATGCAGTAGATGTAGCTGATATCAGGCTGTCATGTATGTATATTTTACACTTCAGTTTTCTGGGAAATGGTACTTCTCTGGCTTTTAAACTGTATACATAGTCTTAACCTATTTTGCAGGGACTTGCAATAGGTTTTAAATGACAATTAATTATTGAGGTAAAATGTTTTTTTGCTGGCATGTAAAAACATTTTTTTCTCTGAGGTACTGGGTGAAAAAATGTTTTGGGCACTTTTTTTCCACTTGGCAATAGTTTTGATTTAAATTAGAGCAGTTCACTGATCTCTCTCACTGTTATGTGTGTGGGGGAGGGGCCATTTTGGTGCTTTCACTATGCATCAGAAAAACTCAGTCAGAGATTCATTTTCTTCCTGCATGATCCGGTTCATCTCTACAGAGTTCAGGGATCTCAAGAGTCTTTTTTGAGGGAAGTAATCATACAGCAGAGCTGTGCTGATTGTATTGACTGTGATATAAAAAACGTTTATTTGTGTATTTTTTTTCTGCTGCCTGGGTTAGTTATCATTTGCTGAGGGGAACAATCCTTTGCTAAAACTGTATATTCTGACAAAGATTGATGCTATAACTTAATTATTTTATCTGTTATAATATTTTTCTGTGCTTCTTAAAGGCACAGTTCGTTTTCATATTATTTGTAAATTACTTTGAAAAGTATTTCCAAGTTGCTGTTTATTTGCTAGTGTGTTAAACATGTCTGATTCAGAGGAAGATATCTGTGCTATATGTGTTAATGCCAAAGTGGAGCCCAATAGAAATTTATGTACTAAATGTATTGATGCTACTTTAAAAAATAGTCAATCTGTACAAATTGAACATATTTCACCAAACAACGAGGGGAGAGTTATGCCGACTAACTCGCCTCACGTGTCAGTACCTGCATCTCCCGCTCAGGAGGTGCGTGATATTGTAGCGCCGAGTGCATCTGGGCGGCCATTACAAATCACATTACAAGATATGGCTACTGTTATGACTGAAGTTTTGGCTAAACTACCAGAACTAAGAGGTAAACGTGATCACTCTGGGATGAGAACAGAGTGCGCTGATAATGCAAGGGCCATGTCTGATACTGCGTCACAGTTTGCAGAACATGAAGACGGAGAGCTTCATTCTGTGGGTGACGGTTCTGATCCAAATAAACTGGACTCAGACATTTCAAATTTTAAATTTAAGCTTGAGAACCTCCGTGTGTTACTAGGGGAGGTATTAGCGGCTCTGAATGATTGTGTAACAGTTGCAATCCCAGAAAAAATGTGTAGGTTGGATAAATATTTTGCGGTACCGACGAGTACTGACGTTTTTCCTATACCTAAGAGACTTACTGACATTGTTACTAAGGAGTGGGATAGACCCGGTGTGCCTTTCTCACCCCCTCCTATATTCAGAAAAATGTTTCCAATAGACGCCGCCACACGGGACTTATGGCAAATGGTCCCTAAGGTGGAGGGAGCAGTTTCTACTTTAGCTAAGCGTACCACTATCCCAGTGGAGGATAGCTGTGCTTTTTCAGATCCAATGGATAAAAAATTAGAGGGTTACCTTAAGAAAATGTTTGTTCAACAAGGGTTTATATTGCAACCTCTTGCATGTATTGCGCCTGTCACGGCTGCAGCAGCATTTTGGTTTGAGTCTCTGGAAGAGACACTTCAATCATCCACACTAGATGACATCACACACAAACTTAAATTCCTTAAGTTAGCTAATTCATTTATTTCAGATGCCGTAGTACATTTAACTAAACTTGCGGCTAAAAATTCAGGATTCGCCATTCAGGCACGCAGAGCTCTGTGGCTAAAATCCTGGTCAGCTGATGTTACGTCTAAATCTAAATTGCTTAATATTCCTTTCAAAGGGCAGACCTTATTCGGGCCCGGCTTGAAAGAGATTATTGATGACATTACAGGAGGTAAAGGTCATGCCCTGCCTCAGGACAAGGCCAAAGCCAAGGCTAGACAGTCCAATTTTCGTTCCTTTCGTAATTTCAAAGCAGGAGCAGCATCAACTTCCTCTGCACCAAAACAGGAAGGAGCTGTTGCTCGCTACAGACAAGGCTGGAAACCTAACCAGTCCTGGAACAGGGGCAAACAGGCCAGAAAACCTGCTGCTGCCCCTAAGACAGCATGAATTGAGGGCCCCCGATCCGGGACCGGATCTAGTGGGGGGCAGACTTTCCCTCTTCGCCCAGGCTTGGGCAAGAGATGTTCAGGATCCCTGGGCGTTAGAGATCATATCTCAGGGATACCTTCTGGATTTCAAATCCTCTCCCCCAAGAGGGAGATTTCATCTGTCAAGGTTGTCAACAAACCTAACAAAGAAGGAAGCGTTTCTACGCTGCGTACAAGATCTTTTATTAATGGGAGTGATCCATCCAGTTCCGCGGTTGGAACAAGGACAAGGGTTTTACTCAAATCTGTTTGTAGTTCCCAAAAAAGAGGGAACCTTCAGGCCAATCTTGGATTTAAAGATCCTAAACAAATTCCTAAGAGTTCCATCGTTCAAGATGGAAACTATTCGAACAATTTTGCCCATGATCCAAGAGGGTCAGTACTTGACCACAGTGGATTTAAAGGATGCTTACCTTCACATACCGATTCACAGAAGTCATTACCGGTATCTAAGGTTTGCCTTTTTAGACAGGCATTACCAGTTTGTAGCTCTTCCATTCGGACTGGCTATGGCTCCAAGAATCTTCACAAAGGTTCTGGGCACTCTTCTGGCGGTACTAAGACCGCAAGGAATTTCAGTAGCTCCGTACTTAGACGACATACTGATACAAGCTTCAAGCTTTCAAACTGCCAAATCTCATACAGAGATAGTACTGGCATTTCTAAGGTCGCATGGATGGAAAGTGAACGAAGAGAAAAGTTCTCTCTTTCCACTCACAAGAGTTCCCTTCCTGGGGACTCTGATAGATTCTGTAGAAATGAAGATTTACCTGACAGAGGACAGGTTAACAAAACTTCAAAGTGCATGCCGTGTCCTTCATTCCATTCAAGAGACCAGAAATTCTCTTCTATGGTGGCTTTATCGGCCACATCTGTCCAGGGGAATGCCATTCAGCAGGCCAGACTGGTCAATTGTAACAACAGACGCCAGCCTACTAGGTTGGGGCGCTGTCTGGAATTCTCTGAAGGCTCAGGGACTATGGAATCAGGAGGAGAGTCTTCTTCCAATAAACATTCTGGAATTGAGAGCAGTCCTCAATGCTCTTCTGGCTTGGCCCCAGTTAGCAACTCGGGGGTTCATCAGGTTCCAGTCGGACAACATCACGACTGTAGCTTATATCAACCATCAGGGAGGGACAAGAAGCTCCCTAGCAATGATGGAAGTATCGAAGATAATTCGCTGGGCAGAGTCTCACTCTTGCCACCTGTCTGCAATCCACATCCCGGGAGTGGAGAACTGGGAGGCGGATTTCTTAAGTCGTCAGACTTTTCATCCGGGGGAGTGGGAACTTCATCCAGAGGTCTTTGCCCAAATACTTCGACGTTGGGGCAAACCAGAGATAGATCTCATGGCGTCTCGACAGAACGCCAAGCTTCCGCGCTACGGGTCCAGATCCAGGGATCCGGGAGCGGTCCTGATAGATGCCTTGACAGCACCATGGACCTTCAGGATGGCTCATGTGTTTCCACCATTCCCGATGCTTCCTCGATTGATTGCCAGAATCAAACAGGAGAAAGCATCAGTGATTCTAATAGTGCCTGCATGGCCACGCAGGACTTGGTATACAGATCTGGTGGACATGTCATTCTGTCCACCTTGGTCGTTACCTCTGAAACAGGACCTTCTGATTCAGGGTCCTTTCAAACATCAAAATCTAACTTCTCTGAAGCTGACTGCTTGGAAATTGAACGCTTGATCTTATCAAAGCGTGTTTTTTCTGAGTCAGTTATTGATACCTTAATACAGGCTAGGAAGCCTGTTACCAGAAAGATTTACCATAAAATATGGCGTAAATACCTATATTGGTGCGAATCCAAAGGTTACTCTTGGAGTAAGGTTAGGATTCCTAGGATATTGTCTTTTCTACAAGAAGGTTTAGAAAAGGGGTTATCCGCTAGTTCCTTAAAGGGACAGATCTCAGCTCTGTCCATTCTGTTACACAAGCGTCTGTCAGAAGTTCCAGACGTTCAGGCTTTTTGTCAGGCTTTGGCCAGGATTAAACCTGTGTTTAAAGCTGTGGCTCCACCATGGAGTTTAAACCTTGTTCTTAACATTTTACAGGGTGTTCCGTTTGAACCCCTTCATTCCATTGATATAAAGTTGTTATCTTGGAAAGTTCTATTTTTAATGGCTATTTCCTCGGCTCGAAGAGTCTCTGAGTTATCAGCCTTACATTGTGATTCTCCTTATTTGATTTTTCACTCGGATAAGGTAGTTCTGCGTACTAAGCCTGGGTTCTTACCTAAGGTAGTCACTAACAGGAATATCAATCAGGAGATTGTTGTTCCATCCTTGTGCCCAAATCCTTCTTCGAGGAAGGAACGTATTTTGCACAATCTGGATGTAGTTTGTGCCCTTAAATTTTATTTACAGGCAACTAAAGATTTTCGACAAACGTCTTCCCTGTTTGTCGTTTACTCTGGTCAGAGGAGAGGTCAAAAAGCTTCTGCTACCTCTCTCTCTTTTTGGCTTCGTAGCATAATTCGTTTAGCTTATGAGACTGCTGGACAGCAGCCTCCTGAAAGAATTACAGCTCATTCCACTAGAGCTGTGGCTTCCACTTGGGCCTTTAAGAATGAGGCCTCTGTTGAACAGATTTGCAAGGCTGCAACTTGGTCTTCGCTTCATACTTTTTCCAAATTTTACAAATTTGACACTTTTGCTTCCTCGGAGGCTATTTTTGGGAGAAAGGTTCTTCAGGCAGTGGTTCCTTCTGTATAAAGAGCCTGCCTATCCCTCCCGTCATCCGTGTACTTTTGCTTTGGTATTGGTATCCCACAAGTAATGATGACCCGTGGACTGATCACACTTAACAGAAGAAAACATAATTTATGCTTACCTGATAAATTCCTTTCTTCTGTAGTGTGATCAGTCCACGGCCCGCCCTGTTTTTTAAGGCAGGTAAATATTTTTTAAATTATACTCCAGTCACCACTACACCCTTGGCTTCTCCTTTCTTGTTGGTCCTTGGTCGAATGACTGGAGGTGACGTAGAGGGGAGGAGCTATATAGCAACTCTGCTGGGTGAATCCTCTTGCACTTCCTGTAGGGGAGCAGTTAATATCCCACAAGTAATGATGACCCGTGGACTGATCACACTACAGAAGAAAGGAATTTATCAGGTAAGCATAAATTATGTTTTTGTTTTAATCTAAGCTCTCTAGCGCCTCCTCTCCTAAGATGTGGTATGTGATCAATAACCTGAAAACGGAGTTGACTAATGGAGTGTCCTATTTGGACAAAATGGGAGTGACTGGTAAGGTCATATCTTTGGATTTAATAGAAGTTTTATATTCACTGAACCTATCCCTTTAAATTTTTTGGGTGGCAGCAAATGCCTATTTCTTTCATGTAATTGGCAAGAGTCCATGAGCTAGTGACATATGGGATATACAATCCTACCAGTTGGGGCAAAGTTTCCCAAACCTCAAAATGCCTATAAATACACCCCTCACCACACCCACAATTCAGTTTTAAAAACTTTGCCTCCTATGGAGGTGGTGAAGTAAGTTTGTGCTAAGATTTCTACGTTGATATGCGCTTCTCAGCATTGTTGAAGCCCGATTCCTCTCAGTAATGTCAGAGGGATGTGAAGGGAGTATCACTTTTTTGAATTCGATGATTTCCCTAACGGGGGTCTATTTCATAGGTTCTCTGTTATCGGTCGTAGAGATTCATCTCCTACCTCACTTTTCAGATCGACGATATACTCTCAATTTACCATTACCTCTATTAATAACTGTTTTAGTACTGGTTTGGCTATCTGCTATATGTGGATGGGTGTCTTTTGGTAATTATGTTTTTTATTACTTAAGACACCTCAGCTATGGTTTGGCACTTTATGCATTTATGTAAAGTTCTAAATATATGTATTATACTTATATTTGCCATGAGTCAGGTTCATGTATTTCCTTCATCAGACACTCAGTTTCGTATTTGGGGAATTTAGTCTTTTTTTCAATTGACTACTTTTTGCTATTGCGGGTATTAGGCCAGCGGGTGCGTCAAATGCTTAACTTTATTGCGTCATTTTCGGTGCGAAATTTTTTTGGCGCGGAAAAAGACGTTTATGACGCAACTTCGTGATTTCTGACGTCATATGTGACGCCGAGGCCTTTCACACGGCGGCGTCATTAGTGAGGCGAGTGTGTCATTTCCGGTAATTTTTTTCATTATTTCAATACCCCATTGATATTTGCCTCTTGCTTTTTTCTCAGAGGCCTATGCTTTTGCATTTTTTTCCATTCCTGAAACTGTCATATAAGGAAATAGATAATTTTGCTTTATATGTTGTTTTTTCTCTTACATTGAGCAAGATGTCCCAATCTGATCCTGCCTCAGAAGTTTCTGCTGGAACATTGCTGCCCGACATCGGTTCTACCAAAGCTAAGTGCATTTGTTGGAAAAGTGTAGAAATTATTCCACCAAATGTCATTTGTAATAGTTGTCTTGATAAACTTTTACATGCAGATAGTGTTTCCATCAGTAATAGTACATTGCCAGTTACAGTTCCTTCAACTTCTAATGTACATGATATACCTGTAAATTTTAAAGAATTTGTTTCTGATTCTATTCTGAAGGCTTTGTCTGAATTTCCACCTTTAAATAAACGTAAAAGGTCTTTTAAAACTTCTCATTTAGCTGATGAAATTTCAAATGACCAGCAACATAATAATTCATCCTCTTCTGATGAGGATCTATCTGATTCAGAAGATCCTTCCTCAGACATTGACACTGACAAATCTACTTAATTATTTAAAATAGAGTATATGCGTTCTTTATTAAAAGAAGTGTTAATTACTTTGGATATTGAGGTAACCAGTTCTATTGACGTTCAGTCTATTAAACGTTTAAATGCTGTTTTTCCTATTCCTGAGGCTATTTCTGATATGATTTCCAGGGAATGGAATAAGCCAGGTAATTCTTTTATTCCTTCTTCAAGGTTTAAATAATTGTATCCTTTACCAGAAAAATCTATAGAGTTTTGGGAAAAAATACCCAAAGTTGATGGGGCTATTTCTACTCTTGCTAAATGTACCACTATTCCTATGGAAGATAGTACTTCCTTTAAGGATCCTTTAGATAGGAAGCTTGAATCCTATCTAAGGAAGGCCTATTTATATTCAGGTCATCTTCTCAGACCTGCTATTTCTCTTGTTAAGTGTATCCAGTCCACGGATCATCCATTACTTGTGGGATATTCTCCTTCCCAACAGGAAGTTGCAAGAGGATCACCCACAGCAGAGCTGCTATATAGCTCCTCCCCTCACTGCCATATCCAGTCATTCTCTTGCAACTCTCAACAAAGATGGACGTAGTAAGAGGAAA
This sequence comes from Bombina bombina, assembly GCF_027579735.1. Lineage (NCBI taxonomy): Eukaryota > Metazoa > Chordata > Amphibia > Anura > Bombinatoridae > Bombina > Bombina bombina. The sequence continues at coordinate 302,316,374 of NC_069504.1, read as the reverse complement.
GTGGTGTATTATAGTTAGTTTTTTAACTTCAATCAAAAGTTTGTTATTTTTAAATGGTACCGGAGTGTACTGTTTCTGCCTGTGATTTCTATGATCTTAGCAGAAGTAACTAAGATCCACTGCCGTACTCACATATTCTGAGGAGTGAGGTAACTTCAGAGGGGGAATGGCGTGCAGGTTTTCCTGCAATAAGGTATGTGCAGTTAATATATTTCTAGGGATGGAATTTGCTAGAAAAATCCTGCTGATACCGGATTAATGTAAGTTAAGCCTTAAATGCAGTAATAGCGACTGGTATCAGGCTTATTAACAGAGATACATACTCTTATAAAAGTGTAATATAAAACGTTTGCTGGCATGTTAATCGTTTTTATATATGTTTGGTGACTAAACTTATTGGGGCCTAGTTTTTTTCCACATGGCTGGCTTGATTTGAACTGGGAGGCGGATTTTCTAAGTCGTCAGACTTTTCATCCGGGGGAATGGGAACTCCATCCGGAGGTGTTTGCTCAATTGGTTCATCGTTGGGGCAAACCAGAATTGGATCTCATGGCGTCTCGCCAGAACGCCAAGCTTCCTTTTTTCGGATCCAGGTCCAGGGACCCAGAAGCGGCACTGATAGATGCTCTAGCAGCGCCTTGGTTCTTCAACCTGGCTTATGTGTTTCCACCGTTTCCTCTGGTCCCTCGTCTGATTGCTAAAATCAAACAGGAAAGAGCATTGGTGATATTGATAGCGCCTGCGTGGCCACGCAGGACCTGGTATGCAGACCTAGTGGACATGTCATCCTTTCCACCATGGAATCTGCCTCTGAGACAAGACCTTCTAATACAAGGTCCTTTCAATCATCCAAATCTACTTTCTCTGAGACTGACTGCATGGAGATTGAACGCTTGATCCTATCAAAGCGTGGCTTCTCCGAGTCAGTAATTGATACCTTAATACAGGCACGAAAGCCTGTCACCAGGAAAATTTACCACAAGATATGGCGTAAATATCTTCATTGGTGTGAATCCAAGAATTACTCATGGAGTAGGGTTAGGATTCCTAGGATATTGTCCTTCCTCCAAGAGGGTTTGGACAAAGGATCATCAGCTAGTTCTTTAAAGGGACAGATTTCTGCTCTGTCTATTCTTTTACACAAGCGTCTGGCAGAAGTTCCAGACGTTCAGGCATTTTGTCAGGCTTTAGTTAGAATTAAGCCTGTGTTTAAACCTGTTGCTCCTCCATGGAGCTTAAACTTGGTTCTTAAAGTTCTTTAAGGGGTTCCATTTGAACCCCTTCATTCTATTGATATCAAACTTCTTTCATGGAAAGTTCTTTTTCTGATGGCTATTTCCTCGGCTCGAAGAGTCTCGGAGTTATCTGCCTTACATTGTGATTCTCCTTATCTGATCTTTCATTCAGATAAAGTTGTTCTGCATACAAAACCTGGGTTTTTACCTAAGGTGGTTTCTAACAAGAATATCAATCAAGAGATTGTTGTTCCATCATTATGTCCTAATCCTTCTTCAAAGAAGGAACGTCTTTTGCATAATCTAGACGTAGTCCGTGCCTTGAAGTTTTACTTACAGGCTACTAAAGATTTTCGCCAAACATCTAACCTGTTTGTTGTTTACTCTGGACAGAGGAGAGGTCAGAAGGCCTCGGCAACCTCTCTTTCTTTTTGGCTTCGGAGTATAATCTGTTTAGCCTATGAGACTGCTGGACAGCAGCCTCCTGAAAGGATTACAGCTCATTTTACTAGAGCTGTGGCTTCCACCTGGGCCTTTAAAAATGAGGCCTCTGTTGAACAGATTTGCAAGGCTGGAACTTGGTCTTCCCTTCATACTTTTTCCAAATTTTACAAATTTGATACTTTTGCTTCTTCGGAGGCTGTTTTTGGGATAGAGGTTCTTCAGGCAGTGGTTCCTTCCGTTTAAGTTCCTGCCTTGTCCCTCCCATCATCCGTGTACTTTAGCTTTGGTATTGGTATCCCACAAGTAATGGATGATCCGTGGACTGGATACACTTAACAAGAGAAAACATAATTTATGCTTACCTGATAAATGTATTTCTCTTGTAGTGTATCCAGTCCACGGCCCGCCCTGTCCTTTTCAGGCAGGTCTAAATTTTAATTAAACTACAGTCACCACTGCACCCTATGGTTTCTCCTTTTCTCGGCTTGTTTCAGTCGAATGACTGGATATGGCAGCGAGGGGAGGAGCTATATAGCAGCTCTGCTGTGGGTGATCCTCTTGCAACTTCCTGTTGGGAAGGAGAATATCCCACAAGTAATGGATGATACACTACAAGAGAAATAAATTTATCAGGTAAGCATAAATTATGTTTTCTTTGGCTGATGTTGTGGCTGCCTCAACTTTTTGGTTGGAGAATTTAGCGCAACGAGAATTGGATCCTGACATATCTAGCATTACTCGCTTACTGCAACATGCTAATAATTTTATTTGTGATTCCATTTTTGATGATATCAAAATTGATGTTAGATCCATGTCTTTAGCTGTATTAGCTAGAAGAGCTTTGTGGCTTAAATCTTGGAATGCTGATATGACATCTAAATCTAGATTACTATCTCTTTCTTTTCAAGGTAATAATTTATTTGGTTCTCAGTTGCATTCTATTATTTCAACTATCACTGGAGGAAAAAGAGTTTTTTTTGCCTCAGGATAAAAAACCTAAGGGTAAATCTAAGGCTTCTAACCGTTTTCGTTCCTTTCGTCAGAATAAGGAACAAAAACTCAATCCTCCTCCCAAGGAATCTGCTTCCAGTTGGAAGCCTTCCTCAAATTGGAATAAATCCAAGCCATTTAGGAAACCAAAGTCTGCCCCTAAGTCCGCATGATGCTGCGGCCCTCATTGCAGCTCAGCTGGTAGGGGGCAGATTAAGGTTTTTCAAGGATTTTTGGATAAAATCTGTCCAAAATCATTGGATTCAGAGCATTGTCTCTCAAGGGTATCGAATAGGATTCAAAGTAAGACCTCCTGTGAGAAGATTTTTTCTCTCACGCATCCCTGTAAATCTAGTAAAAGCTCAGGCTTTTCTGAAGTGTGTTTCAGACCTGGAGTATTCAGGGGTAATCATGCCAGTTCCTCCTCTGGTACAATGAATAGGTTTGAATAAAACCCCAAACCTTGTTCCTAAGAAAGAAAATTTGTTCAGACCAGTTCTGGATCTGAATATTTTGAATCGTTCTGTAAGAGTACCAACTTTCAAGATGGTGACTATAAGGACTATTCTGCCTTTTGTTCAGCAAGGACTTTATATGTCCACAATAGACTTGCAGGATGCATACCTTCATATTCTGATTCATCCAGAACACTATCAGTTTCTGAGATTCTCTTTTCTAGACAAGCATTACCAATTTGTTGCTCTTCCATTTGGCCTAGCAACAGCTCCAAGAATCTTTTCAAAGGTTCTGGGTGCCCTACTATCTGTAATCAGAGAACAGGGTATTGCGGTGTTTCCTTATTTGGACGATATCTTGGTACTAGTTCAGTCTTTACATACTGCAGAATCTCACACAAATCAACTAGTGTTGTTTCTTCGGAAACATGGTTGGAGGATCAATTTACCAAAAAGTTTCTTGATTCCTCAGACAAGGGTCACCTTTTTAGGTTTCCAGATAGATTCAGTGTCCATGACTCTCTCTAACAGACAAGAGACGTTTAAAATTGGTCGCAGCATGTCGGCACCTTCAGTCTCAGTCATTCCCTTCAGTGGCTATGTGCATGGAAGTTTTAGGTCTCATGACTGCAGCATCGGACGCGATTCCCTTTGCTCGTTTTCAAATGAGACCTCTACAGCTTTGCATGCTGAATCAATGGTGCAGGGATTATACAAAGATATCACAATTAATATCCTTGAATCCCAATGTACGACACTCTCTGACATGGTGGATAGATCACCATCGTTTGGTTCAAGGGGCCTCTTTTGTTCGGCCAACCTGGACTGTGATCTCAACAGATGCGAGTCTTTCAGGTTGGGGAGCTGTTTGGGGATCTCTGACACCACAAGGGGTTTGGAAATCTCAAGAAGCGAGATTACCAATAAATATTTTAGAACTCTGTGCAATTCTCAGGGCTCTTCAGTTTTGGCCTCTGCTAAAGAGAGAACCGTTCATTTGTTTTCAGACAGACAATATCACAACTGTGGCTTATGTCAATCATCAGGGTGGGACTCAGTCCCCAAGCTATGAAAGAAGTATCTCGGATACTTGCTTGGCCGGAATCCAGCTCCTGTCTAATCTCTGCGGTGCATATCCCAGGTGTAGACAATTGGGAGGCGGATTATCTCAGCCGCCAGACTTTACATCCAGGGAAGTGGTCTCTCCATCCAGATGTGTTTTCTCAGATTGTTCAGATGTGGGGTCTTCCAGAGACCTCATGGCCTCTCATCTAAACAAGAAACTTCCCAGATACCTGTCCAGGGATATTCAGGCGGAAGCAGTGGATGCACTGACACTTCCTTGGTGTTATCAACCTGCTTACATCTTCCCGCCTCTAGTTCTCCCAAGAGTGATCTCCAAAATCATCATGGAACAATCTTTTGTGTTGCTGGTTGCTCCAGCATGGCCAAACAGGTTTTGGTATGCGGATCTGGTGCGGATGTCCAGTTGCCCGCCTTGGCCACTTCCGTTACGGCCGGACCTACTATCTCAAGGTCCATTTTTCCATCAGGATCTCAAATCATTAAATTTGAAGGTGTGGAAATTGAACGTTGGCTGCTTTAGAACCTAAATTACCCGAGGAACCTTCTATTCCTAAGCTTGATAAGGTTTATGAGGGACAGGGTGGTGCCACAGACTTTCCCGGTTCCCGTAAAGATGGGTAATATTATTAATGAATGGGAGGGACTTGGATCTTCTTTTTCCCCTTCTTCCTTTAAGAAATTGTTCCCGGTTCCGGACTCTCAATTACATTTGTGGGGTTCCGTACCATAGGTGGATGCAGCTATCTCCACACTTGCTAAGCGCACTACCATCCTGCTTGAGGAAAGTTCATCGTTTAAGGAGCCCATGGATAAGAAGTTAGAAACTCTGTTAAAAAAGATGTTTCAGCACACAGGATATTTATTTCAACATGCAGCGGCGGTTGCTGCGGTGACTGGAGCCACTATCTATTGGTGCGACTCTCTTATCGGAGATAATAGAGTTGGAATCTCCCCTTGACGAGATCAAGGAAAGAATTAAGTCCTTGAGGGTAGCTAATTCTTTTATCTACAATTCCAATATGCAGATCATTTGCCTGAATGCCAAGACATTAGGTTTTCTTTCATGTAATTGGCAAGTGAGCTAGTGACGTATGGGATATACAATCCTACCAGGAGGGGCAAAGTTTCTCAAACCTCAAAATGCATATAAATACATCCCTCACCACACCCACAATTCAGTTTTACAAACTTTGCCTCCTATGGAGGTGGTGAAGTAAGTTTGTGCTAAGATTTCTACGTTGATATGCGCTTCTCAGCATTTTGAAGCCCGGTTCCTCTCAGAGTACAGTTAATGTCAGAGCGATGTGAGGGGAGTATCACCTATTGAATGCAATGGTTTTCCTCATGGGAGATTTATTTCATAGGTTCTCTGTTATTGGTCGTAGAGATTCATCTCCTACATCCCTTTTCAGGTCAACGATATATTCTCATATTCCATTACCTCTACCGATAAGTTTCAGTACTGGTTTGGCTATCTGCTATTTGTGGATGGGTGTGTCTTGGTAAGTATGTTTTTATTACTTAAGACATCCTTAGCTATGGTTTGGCACTTTATGCATTAATATAAAGTTCTAAATATATGTATTGTACTTATATTTGCCATGAGTCAGGTTTATGTATATTTCCTTTTGCTGACTGTCAATTTCATATTTGGGGAGAAACATATTTAGGAAATATTTTTGTTACCTGGGGCTTAGTCTTTTTTCAAATTGACTGCTTTTTTCTTTCAATTTCGCGAGCAAAATTAGGCCCGCGAGGGCGCAAAATGCTAAAGTTTATTGCGTCATTCTTGGCACGAGAATTTTTTGGCGCAAAGGTACGTCCGATGTCTTTACGTTCTGCAGAATCTCACACAAATCAACTAGTGTTTCTTCGAAAACATGGTTGGAGGATCAATTTACCAAAAAGTTCTTTGATTCCTCAAACAAGGGTCACCTTTTTAGGTTTCCAGATAGATTCAGTGTCCATGACTCTGTCTCTAACAGACAAGAGACATTTAAAATTGGTTGCAGCCTGTTATAATTGGTTGCAGCCTGTCGGAACCTTCAGTCTAAGTCATTCCCTTCAGTAGCTATGTGCATGGACGTTTTAGGTCTCATGACTTTAGCATCGGACACGATCCGCTTTGCTCGTTTTCACATGAGACCTCTACAGCTTTGTATGGTGCAGGGATTATACAAGGATATCACAATTAATATTCTTAAATCCCAATGTTTGACTATCTCTGGCTTGGTGGTTAGATCAACATTGTATAGTTCAAGGGGCCTCTTTTGTTCATCCAACCTGGACTGTGATCACAACAGATGCAAGTCTTTGAGGTTGGGGAGCGGTTTGGGGATCTCTGACAGCACAAGGGGTTTGGAAATCTCAAGAGGCGAGATTACCAATCAATATTTTGGAACTCCGTGCGATTTTCAGGGCTCTTCAGATTTGGCCTCTGTTGAAGAGAGAACCATTTATTTGTTTTCAGACAGACAATATCACAACTGTGGCATTTGTCAATCATCAGGGTGGGACTCATAGTCCTCAAGCTATGAAAGAAGTATCCCTGATATTTGCTTGGGCGGAATCCAGCTCCTGTCTAATTTCTGTGGTTCATATCCCAGGTATAGACAATTTAGAGGCGGATTATCTCAGCCGTCAGACTTTACATCTGGGGGAGTGGTCCCTCCATCCAGATGTGTTTTCTTAGGTTGTTCAGATGTGGGGTCTTCCAGAAATAGATCTGATGGCTTCTCATCTAAACAAGAAACTTCCCAGGTACCTGTCCAGGTCCAGGGATCCTCAGGCGGAATCAATGGATGCGTTGACACTTTCTTGGTGTTATCAACCTGCTTATTTTTTCCCGCCTCTAGTCCTTCTTCCAAGAGTGATTTCCAAAATCATCATGGAGCAATCGTTTGTGTTGCTGGTGGCTCCAGCATGGCCTCACAGGTTTTGGTATGCGATTCTTGTTCGACTGTCCAGTTGCCAACCTTGGCCACTTCCATTAAGGCCGGACCTTCTTTCTCAAAGTCCATTTTTCCATCAGGATCTCAAATCATTAAATTTGAAGGTATGGAAATTGAACTCCTAGTGCTTAGTCAGAGGTTTCTCCGACTCAGTGATTAATACTATGTTACAGGCTACTAATTCTGTTTCTAGAAAGATTTATTATAGAGTTTGGAAGATTTATATTTCATGGTGTTCTTCTCATAAATTCTCTTGGCATTCTTTCAGAATTCCTAGAATTTTACAGTTTCTTCAGGATGGTTTGGATAAGGGTTTGTCTGCAAGTTCCTTGAAGGGACAAATCTCTGCTCTTTAGGTTTTATTTCACAGAAAGATTGCTAAACTTCCTGATATTCACTGTTTTGTACATGCTTTTGGTTTGTATCCAACCTGTCATTTAATCTATCTCTCCTCCTTGGAGTCTTAATTTGGTTTTGAAGGCTTTACAGGCTCCTCCTTTTGAGCCTATGCTTTTTTTCTACATTAAACTTTCTTTGAATATGTTGTTCCTTTTGGCCATCTCTTCTGCTAGAAGAGTTTCTGAATTATTTGTTCTTTCTTGTGAATCTCCTTTTCTAATTTTTCATCAGGATAAGGCGGTTTTGCAGACTTCATTTAAATTCTTACCCAAGGTTGTGAATTCTAACAATATTATTCGAGAAATTGTTGTCCCTTCCTTGTGTCCTAATCCTAAGAATTCTTTGGAGAGATCCTTACATTCTTTGGATGTGGTAAGAGCTTTGAAATATTATGTTGAAGCTACTAAAGATTTCAGGAAGACGTCTAGTCTATTTGTTAATTTTCTGGTTCTAGGAAAGGTCAGAAGGCTCCTGCTGTTTCCTTGGCTTCGTGGTTAAAGCTTTTGATTCATCAAGCTTATTTGGAGTCGGGTCAAGCCTGCCTCACAGAAAATACAGCTCATTCTACTAGATCAGTATCCACTTAATGGGCTTTTAAGAATGAATCTTCAGTTGATCAGATTTGCAAAGCAGCAACTTGGTCTTCTTTGCATACATTTACTAAATTCTACCGTTTTTATGTATTTGTTCTTCAGAAGCAGTTTTTGGTAGAAAAGTTCTTCAGGCAGCTGTTTCAGTTTGATTCTTCTGCTTATGTTTTAAGTTTTTCTTTTCATTTATAAGAATAAACTTATATTTTGGGTTGTGGATAAAATTTTATGTAAGAACTAACCTGATAAATTAATTTCTTTCATATTGGCAAGAGTCCATGAGACCCACCCTTTTTATGGTGGTTATGATTTTTTTGTATAAAGCACAATTGTTTCCAAATTCCTTTGTTGATGCTTTTTACTTCTTTCTTTATCACCCCACTACTTGGCTATTTGTTAAAACTGAATTTTGGGTGTGGTGAGGGGTGTATTTATAGGCAATTTGAGGTTTGGGAAACTTTGCCCCTCCTGGTAGGATTGTATATCCTATACGTCACTAGCTCATGGACTCTTGCCAATATGAAAGAAATTATTTTAGCAGGTAAGTTCTTACATAAATTATGTTCTGTTCTAGCCTGTAGGGCACTCTGGCTGAAGTCTTGGTCTGCAGACATGATCTCAAAATCTAGATTACTTTCCCTTCCATTAAAGGGATATATTCTTTTTGGTCCAGGCCTGGACTCAATCATATCCACGGTCACTGGGGGAAAAGGTGCCTTTCTACCGCAGGCAAAGAAAAATAAACCTAAAGGACAGGGTCCTAATTTTCATCCCTTTTGTTCAGATAAATCCTAAATCCAGCAGCCCTCTGCAAAGCCTGAGCAGTCCAAGGGAACTTGGAAACCGTCTCAATCTTGGAATAAATCCAAGCAGAACAAGAAGCCCATTGAATCAAAATCGGCATAAAGGGGGTCCCTGATCCGTTGCTGGATCGTGTTGAGGGTAGAATATCTCTTTGTGGAGTCTTGGTTTGGGGACATACAAGACCCTTGGGTTCTGGAGGTCATCTCACAAGGTTACAGGATATGTTTCAAATCTCATACTCCCAGGGGCAGATTCCTTTTTTTTTTTATTATTATTTTTATTTATAAACCAAAACAATTTATATGAATCAATTATCGTACAATTACTGTCTTGTACAGAAAACAAAAATAGAGGATGAAGTACAAGGCCATTGAAATACAATATATCAATATGAGCATGCTGAATTTAGACATAGTTAAAATAGTTTTTACACAGCATGTAAATTTGAAAATATATTAATTATACTTCATATTTCTTTATTCTTAGAAATATCTAGAACCAGGAAATAGTTAATATATGTCAAAAATAATACAATTATTGTTCATTTAGATCAAACAGAATAGTGGAAACAGATAAATACAGAGACTATGGAATCATAGAATAGAACAGTGACCTTGTATTAGTTTAAATAGTTCTGTGTATAATCTATTTAGTCTCAATATTAAATAATAGATTAATTACCATTCATGGTGTCATTATATCTTATGTAATTATCTATGAAAAACGTCTTGGGGTTTTGTTTATTTTTCCAATCCCACCCCATTTCTCCCCCCCTCCCCACGTGTGTAAAAGAAAAAAAAAAAAAAAAAAAAGGGAAAAGGAATTCTCTTTTCTTTTCCCCTCCTCTCTTTTATCTACCAGTTCCCTAGCAAAACTATTTCTGTATTTTGAAAGGGAAAAATTATATGATTTATTTCTGTAGGAGAGAATATTTTTAAGAAGATTGACCAGTTATCAAAGAATCTTTTAACATCTTGTTCATTATCAATATTTGTATCCCTTTTGTTCTAATATGCACTGTTTTTTTAGACAGTTTTCACTTCAGAGAGAGAGGGTATTGATCGGGTCTTCCATTTTTTGCAAATTAGATATCTTGTAGCTAATATGGTAGAGATTACGACCTTTTCGTTGTTTTGTTTACCGGGTTCTTCCATTAAACCAAACACTATCTGAAATAATGTTAGAGAAAGAGGGGTTATTTTTAGAACCTTTTTTTAGCCAATATTCTATTTTAAGCCATAGGGTCCTGACTTTTGGGCAGTGCCATATCATATGCAAAAAATTAGCTGCAAAATGTGAGCATTTGGGACATTTATTAAAGCTTAGGTTGGCACACTTGTAGCCTTTCTCAGGGGTGAAATATGCGCTATGAAGGAATTTAACATGGGCTTCTCTCCATGTAGCTGAGAGTGTATTTTGGGTGATCTTTTTAAGTGAAAGTTGAAGAGTTTTTACTTCTATATTGTTTGAAGCAATTAGTATATTCCAGTTTGCAGTCAAATAGGTTAGAACAGTTGCACCTTTATTTGTACCTAAGAAATAGTAACATGGTGTAATAGACATACGGCCATTTCTAGTTAATATTAACCAATCTTCAAGTTTGCCTATATTCCAATTCCAACCTTTTTCTTTAACTAGTTCAAGCGCAAAGTGTCTAAGTTGGAGATATGCAAAAAAATCTTTATTTGGCAAGCCAAATTCTATATTTAATTCTTGAAATGATTTAATACAGTGTCTTTCTTTATCTATTATTTGATAGACATTGGTCAAACCAGAATAGTGCCATCTCATAAAGACACCAGACTGAATACCTGCCTGAAATTTAGGGTTTCCTAATATCGGCAGATATGAAGAGGCTTTACTATTTATTGCAAGAAGCTTTGTTATTTTTTGCCAAGCTTTGAGCGGGTTGTAGATTGTTTTAAGTTTTTTAATTTTTGTCGGGATTTCTTTTGGATCAAGATGTATCAATGCAGATAAACTATATGGATAGCAGACATTAAGTTCTAATTCGTTGTTTAGAATGTAGTTGTTACGGGAAATCCAGTCTGTAACTATACGCGCAAGAAAAGAGAGGTTATATAGCCAAATGTCAGGCAGGGCCAGTCCCCCGAATTCTCTTGGTACTGATAGTTTCTTCAAGGATATTTTTGCTCTTTTCCCTTGCCATAGGAATTCTATAAGTGCACTGTTAATTGATCGGATGTCTTTCCCTAGCAATAATATAGATGTATTTTGGAGGATATAAAGTAGTTTCGGAAGAAGGGCCATTTTAAATAAGGCTATTCGGCCAGATAATGATATTGGCAGATTATGCCAGTTCTTAAGTTTTTCTTTGATTACTTTCAAGACTGGGGGAATATTAAGTTTGTAGAGATCCTCGGTGTTAAGCGGGATATGGATCTCTAAATATTTAAAGGAGTCTGTAACCTGTCGTAATGGTATATTTGTTACCGAGTTCTTAGTATTTCTGAGCCAAAATATTTCAGATTTCGTGTAATTAACTTTGTATCCTGCAAAGGAACCAAAATGATCCATTATACAGAAAAGTTTTGGGATATTTAGTTTGGTATAAGTCATATAGACGAGCAAATAGTCTGCATAGAGGCCAATTTTAATTTCATGCTTACGAATTCTAATACCATCAAGAGATTGTCTTAGTTTAATTGCCAAGGGTTCGATGGCAATATTAAAGAGAAGCGGGGAGAGAGGACAACCCTGACGCGTCCCTCTACCTATGGGGATAGGTGGAGAGAGACTATTATTAATTATCAATTTTGTAGCAGATAAGGTATAGAGATTGATTATAAAGTCAGTGAATTTACCCTTAATACCAAAGTGTTTAAGTGAGGAATATATATGCTCATGGATAATTGAATCGAATGCCTTTTCTGCATCTATAGAAATAATAGCAAGATCCTGTATGCCCTCTCCCCCGCTACTCACATCTGACATTGCCTTATAATATTCTGTCACTACTAATACCTCCCTAATTTTTGCGGCAGAGTTTCTATTATTTAGAAACCCTGACTGGTCTGGATGAATAATTTCTGCAAGAGCCCCTTGTAATCTAGCCGCCAATACTGCTGTTAAAATTTTATAGTCCACATTGAGGAGGGCTATGGGTCTGTATGATTCCTTGCAAAGTGGGTCTTTATCACTTTTAAGTATTAATGTTGTGAAAGATTGTGAAAAGGAGAGGGGAGTAGGTTTACCCTCAATAAAGAAGCTGTTAAAAAGAGTACGAATATGTGGAGTGACTTCGCTGAGCAGTATTTTATAAAATTCACTGGGGAGACCGTCAGGACCAGGTGCTTTGTTTGATGACAGCTTAGATATTACTTTCTCAATCTCTTCTGCCGTAATGGGGGCTTTAAGATTGTTAGTAACTTCTGGAGCCAATGTAGGATATTCAATTTCACTCCAAAACTCAGCAGATTTATTTATCTCAGTGGTTTTAGCCGTATAGAGTTCTTTAAAATATTCATGAAATATCGTCAGAATATCATCTGATTTGGTAACATGTTTCCCTTTTATATAGCAATTTATCTATGTTTAATTGTTTTTTTTCGTTTTTAATTAATTTAGCCAATATTCTGCCTGACTTGTTACCATATCTATACAATTTAGTTTGGATTTTCAATTCTTTTTGTGTTTCTTGAAATAATACAAAGACATCTCTCTCTTTTTTCGCTCGCAGATATTTTGCCCAATTGACAGGGGTTCTATCAGAAAGATATTGATTATAAGAGTTCAGCAGGAATTTATAAGATTCTTTTTCCCTAAGCCTGATTTTTTTTAATAGCATAGCGCCGTATGCAATAATTTCCCCCCTCATTACAGCTTTCACTGTTTCCCAGAATATTTCGGGATTATTAAAATGTTCTCTATTAAAGTGTACATATTCTTTATATTTATTTAATAGCCATTTTTTAAACTTTAGGTCTGATGTTAAGTAGTAGGGAAAAAAGAAGCGTGAGGGGGAAAAATGCGTATCTGCTAAACATATTTCAAGAGAGATAGGTGCGTGATCTGATAATAATATAGGCATAATTGTTGCTTTAACCCTTGATACTGGGATACGTTCGTCAATGAGAAAAATGTCTATTCTAGACATGGTTTTATGGGCCTTCGAGAGACAAGTAAAGCTATGAGCAGTTGGATTTTGATTTCTCCATATGTCGTGTATGGCTAAATTGTGCATGATTTTTTTTATATAACTTGGTTTCTAAATTATCTCTTTTTTGCTTCAGATGTTTAGTGTCTTGTCTTAATCTGTCTATTGGACATTGAGGTGCCATATTAAAATCGCCACCAATAATTAACGAGCCTTCTGTGTAAGATAAGAGTTTCGACTGCAGAGTATTCCAGTATTCTGGATCAAATATATTTGGACCATATGTGTTACAAAATGTGTACAACTTCTTGGCGATCTTTATTTTTAAAAGCACATATCTCCCCCCTGGGTCGGCCACACAATGTACAACTTCTGACTCAATTTTTTTACCTATTAGTATTGCTACCCCCCTCTTTCTCTTAACGCCAGCCACAAAGTATACTTCTTTGACCCAAGAAGTTTTTAATTTCTCCAACATAGGTGTGTCCGGTCCACGGCGTCATCCTTACTTGTGGGATATTCTCTTCCCCAACAGGAAATGGCAAAGAGCCCAGCAAAGCTGGTCACATGATCCCTCCTAGGCTCCGCCTACCCCAGTCATTCTCTTTGCCGTTGTACAGGCAACATCTCCACGGAGATGGCTTAGAGTTTTTTAGTGTTTAACTGTAGTTTTTATTATTCAATCAAGAGTTTGTTATTTTAAAATAGTGCTGGTATGTACTATTTACTCAGAAACAGAAAAGAGATGAAGATTTCTGTTTGTATGAGGAAAATGATTTTAGCACCGTAACTAAAATCCATGGCTGTTCCACACAGGACTGTTGAGAGCAATTAACTTCAGTTGGGGGAACAGTGTGCAGTCTCTTACTGCTTGAGGTATGACACATTCTAACAAGACGATGTAATGCTGGAAGCTGTCATTTTCCCTATGGGATCCGGTAAGCCATGTTTATTAAGATAGTAAATAAGGGCTTCACAAGGGCTTATTAAGACTGTAGACTTTTTCTGGGCTAAATCGATTCATTATTAACACATATTTAGCCTTGAGGAATCATTTATTCTGGGTATTTTGATATGATTATATCGGCAGGCACTGTTTTAGACACCTTATTCTTTAGGGGCTTTCCCTAATCATAGTCAGAGCCTCATTTTCGCGCCGGTATGGCGCACTTGTTTTTGAGGACAGCATGGCATGCAGCTGCATGTGTGTGGAGCTCTGATACATAGAAAAGTCTTTCTGAAGGCATCATTTGGTATCGTATTCCCCTTTGGGCTTGGTTGGGTCTCAGCAAAGCAGATTCCAGGGACTGTAAAGGGGTTAAATATAAAAACGGCTCCGGTTCCGTTATTTTAAGGGTTAAAGCTTCCAAATTTGGTGTGCAATACTTTTAAGGCTTTAAGACACTGTGGTGAAATTTTGGTGAATTTTGAACAATTCCTTCATACTTTTTCGCAATTGCAATAATAAAGTGTGTTTAGTTTAAAATTTAAAGTGACAGTAACGGTTTTATTTTAAAACGTTTTTTGTGCTTTGTTATCAAGTTTATGCCTGTTTAACATGTCTGAACTACCAGATAGATTGTGTTCTGACTGTGGGGAAACCAAGGTTCCTTCTCATTTAACTATATGTATTTTATGTCATAAAAAAAAAAAAAAAAAAATTTTTAGTAAAAATGATGCCCAAGATGATTCCTCAAGTGAGGGGAGTAAGCATGGTACTGCATCATCCCCTCCTTCTTCTACACCAGTCTTGCCCATACAGGAGGCCCCTAGTACATCTAGTGCGCCAATACTCCTTACTATGCAACATTTAACGGCTGTAATGGATAATTCTATCAAAGACATTTTAGCCAATATGCCCACTTATCAGCGAAAGCGCGACTGCTCTGTTTTAGAAAATTCTGTAGAGCATGAGAACGCTGATGATATGGTTTCTGAAGGGCCCCTACACCAGTCTGAGGGGGCCAGGGAGGTTTTGTCTGAGGGAGAAATTTCAGATTCAGGAAACATTTCTCAACAAGCTGAACCTGATGTGATTACTTTTAAATTTAAGTTGGAACATCTCCGCGCTCTGCTTAAGGAGGTGTTATCCAATTTGGATGATTGTGATTATCTGTCATTCCAGAACCACTATGTAAAATGGAAAAGTTCTTAGAGGCCCCGGGGCCCCCCGAAGCTTTTCCTATATCCAAGCGGGTGGCGTACATTGTTAGTAAAGAATGGGACAGGCCCGGTATACCTTTAGTACCTCCCCCCATATTTATAAAATTGTTTTCCTATAGTCGACCCCAGAAAGGACTGATGGCAGACAGTCCCCAAGGTCGAGGGGGCGGTTTCTACTCTACACAAGCGCGCCACTATACCCATAGAAGATAGTTGTGCTTTCCAAGATCCTATGGATAAAAAATTAGAGGGTCTGCTAAAGATGTTTGTTCAGCAAGGTTCCCTTCTACAACCAATTGCATGCATTGTCCCTGTCACTGCAGCCACGTGTTTCTAGTTTGATGAGCTAGGAAAGGCGATTATTAGTAATTCTTCTTCTTATGAGGAGATTATGGACAGAATTCGTGCTCTTAAATTGGCTAATTCTTTCACCCTAGACGCCACCTTGCAATTGGCTAGGTTAGCGGCGAAAAAATTCTGGGTTTGCTATTGTGGCGCAGAGCGCTTTGGTTAAAATCTTGGGCAGCGGATGCGTCTTCCAAGAACAAATTGCTTGACATTCCTTTCAAGGGGAAAACACTCTTTGGCCCTGACTTGAAAGAGATTATCTCTGATATCACTGGGGGCAAGGGCCACGCCCTTCCTCAGGATAGGTCTTTTCAAGACCAAAAATAAACCTAAGTTTCGTCCCTTTCGCAGAAACGGATCAGCCCCAAGGGCTACGTCCTCTAAGCAGGAAGGTAATACTTCTCAAGCCAATCCAGCCTGGAGACCTATGCAAGGCTGGAGCAAAGGAAAGCAGGCCAGGAAACCTGCCACTGCTACCAAGACAGCATGAAATGCGGGCCCCCGATCCGGGACCGGATCTGGTGGGGGGCAGACTCTCTCTCTTCGCTCAGGCTTGGGAAAGAGATGTTCTGGATCCTTGGGCTCTCTGGAGTTCAAGGGGCTTCCTCCAAGGGGGAGGTTCCACAGGTCTCAGTTGTCTTCAGTCCACATAAGAAGACAGGCATTCTTACATTGGGTAGAAGACCTGCTAAAAATGGGAGTGATTCATCCTGTTCCATTAGGAGAACAAGGGATGGGGTTCTACTCCAATCTGTTCATAGTTCCCAAAAAAGAGGGAACGTTCAGACCAATCTTAGATCTCAAGATCTTGAACAAGTTTCTCAAGGTTCCATCGTTCAAGATGGAAACCATTCGAACACTTCTTCCTTCCATCCAGGAAGGTCAATTCATGACCAAGGTGGATTTCAAGGATGCGTATCTACATATTCCTATCCACAAGGAACATCATCGGTTCCTAAGGTTTGCATTCCTGGACAAGCATTTCCAGTTCGTGGCATTTTCTTTCGGATTAGCCACTGCTCCTAGGATTTTCTCATAGGTACTAGGGTCCCTTCTGGCGGTGCTAAGACCAAGGGACATTGCTGTAGTACCTTACTTGGACGACATTCTGATTCGAGCGTCGTCCCTTCCTCAAGTAAAGGCTCACACGGACATTGTCCTGGCCTTTCTCAGATCTCACGGATGGAAAGTGAACGTGGAAAAGAGTTCTCTATCTCCGTCAACGAGGGTTCCCTTCTTGGGAACTATAATAGACTCCTTAGAAATGAGGATTTTTCTGACAGAAGCCAGAAAAACAAAACTTCTAGACTCTTGTCGGATACTTCATTCCGTTCCTCTTCCTTCCATAGCGCAGTGCATGGAAGTGATAGGTTTGATGGTAGCGGCAATGGACATAGTTCCTTTTGTGCGCATTCATCTAAGACCATTACAACTGTTCATGCTCAGTCAGTGGAATGGGGACTATTCAGACTTGTCTCCGAAGATACAAGTAAATCAGAGGACCAGAGACTCATTCCGTTGGTGGCTGTCCCTGGACAACCTGTCACAAGGGATGACCTTCCGCAGACCAGAGTGGGTCATTGTCACGACCGACGCCAGTCTGATGGGCTGGGGCGCGGTCTGGGGATCCCTGAAAGCTCAGGGTCTTTGGTCTCGGGTAGAATCTCTTCTACCGATAAATATTCTGGAACTGAGAGCGATATTCAATGCTCTCAAAGCTTGGCCTCAGCTAGCGAGGGCCAAGTTCATACATCAACCATCAGGGGGGAACAAGGAGTTCCCTAGCGATGGAAGAAGTGACCAAAATCATTCTATGGGCGGAGTCTCACTCCTGCCACCTGTCTGCTATCCACATCCCAGGAGTGGAAAATTGGGAAGCGGATTTTCTGAGTCGTCAGACATTGCATCCGGGGGAGTGGGAACTCCATCCGGAAATCTTTGCCCAAGTCACTCAACCGTGGGGCATTCCAGACATGGATCTGATGGCCTCTCGTCAGAACTTCAGAGTTCCTTACTACGGGTACAGATCCAGGGATCCCAAGGCGGCTCTAGTGGATGCACTAGTAGCACCTTGGACCTTCAAACTAGCTTATGTGTTCCCGCCGTTTCCTCTCATCCCCAGGCTGGTAGCCAGGATCAATCAGGAGAGGGCGTCGGTGATTTTGATAGCTCCTGCGTGGCCACGCAGGACTTGGTATGCAGATCTGGTGAATATGTCATCGGCTCCACCATGGAAGCTACCTTTGAGAGACCTTCTTGTTCTAGGTCCGTTCGACCCACTCCAGCTGACTGCTTGGAGATTGAACGCTTGATCTTATCAAGCGAGGGTTCTCAGATTCTGTTATTAATACTCTTGTTCAGGCCTGAAAGCCTGTAACCAGAAAAATTACCACATAATTTGGTATATCTGTTGGTGTGAATCTGCAGGATTCCCTTGGGACAAGGTTAAGATTCCTAAGAGTCTATCCTTCCTTCGAGAAGGATTGGAAAAAGGATTATCTGCAAGTTCCTTGATGGGACAGATTTCTGCCTTGTCTGTGTTACTTCACAAAAAGCTGGCAGCTGTGCCAGATGTTCTAGCCTTTGTTCAGGCTCTGGTTAGAATCAAGCCTGTTTACAAAATTTTGACTCCTCCTTGGAGTCTCAACCTAGTTCTTTCAGTTCTTCAGGGGGTTCCGTTTGAACCCTTACATTCCGTTGATATTAAGTTATTATCTTGGAAAGTTTTGTTTTTGGTCCATGCAGATAAGGTGGTTTTGCGTACTAAACCTGGTTTTCTTCCAAAAGTTGTTTCTAACAAAAACATTAACCAGGAGATAGTTGTGCCTTCTTTGTGTCCTAATCCAGTTTCAAAGAAGGAACGTTTGTTGCACAACTTGGATGTAGTTCGTGCTCTCAAATTTTACTTAGCAGCTACTAAGGATTTCAGACAAACTTTGTCTTTGTTTGTTGTTTATTCTGGTAAACGGAGAGGTCAAAAAGCAACTTCTACCTCTCTCTCCTTCTGGATTAAAAGCATTATCCGATTGGCTTATGAGACTGCCGGACGGCAGCCTCCTGAAAGAATCACAGCTCACTCCACTAGGGCTGTGGCTTCCACATGGGCCTTCAAGAACGAGGCTTCTGTTGATCAGATATGTAAGGCAGCGACTTGGTCTTCACTGCACACTTTTTCTAAATTTTACAAATTTGATACTTTTGCTTCTTCTGAGGCTATTTTTGGGAGAAAGGTTTTGCAAGCCGTGGTGCCTTCCATTTAGGTGACCTGATTTGCTCCCTCCCTTCATCCGTGTCCTAAAGCTTTGGTATTGGTTCCCACAAGTAAGGATGACGCCGTGGACCGGACACACCTATGTTGGAGAAAACAGAATTTATGTTTACCTGATAAATTACTTTCTCCAACGGTGTGTCCGGTCCACGGCCCGCCCTGGTTTTTTTAATCAGGTCTGATAATTTATTTTCTTTAACTACAGTCACCACGGTAACATATGGTTTCTCCTATGCAAATATTCCTCCTTAACGTCGGTCGAATGACTGGGGTAGGCGGAGCCTAGGAGGGATCATGTGACCAGCTTTGCTGGGCTCTTTGCCATTTCCTGTTGGGGAAGAGAATATCCCACAAGTAAGGATGACGCCGTGGACCGGACACACCGTTGGAGAAAGTAATTTATCAGGTAAACATAAATTCTGTTTTTAAAGTTTCCTCTACTGAGAGGTGTGTTTCTTGAATGAAACCTATATCATTTTGAAGTTTACATAATTGTGTAAGGATCGCCTTGCGTTTAATAGGTGTGGAAATTCCCCCTACATTCCATGATACTATTTTACATTTGCCTATTTTTCCCATTTAGGGGAGAGATATAGTTAAAAAAAAAGAGGGGAAAAACAGAGCAAGACAAAGCAAAAAAAAAAAAAAAAGGATTTTTCTATTAAATTTACCCCACACGTGGGGGGAGGAGATCCCTTGGCCCCTGTCTATCCGTAGACAGGGGTCTTCCCTAAAAAAAGCCTGTAGAAAACTTTTTTCCTTTCTCTTTCTTTCCCTCCTCTCTTCCATTTGTTGATTTTTAAAATTTGTTGTATTCCTATGTTTTTATTATTAGTTTAGGGAATCAAGTGTTTTGTAAAAATTTTCAGCCAAGCTGGTTTCTTCGAACCAGTGTGTTTCTTCCTGTGCTATAACCTTAAGTTTGTGGGGATATATTATCATTGCTCGATAACCTTTTTGGATAAATTTAGAGCAGATGGGAGCAAGCTCCCGTCTCTTTGCTGCTGTATCGGCGGGGCAGATTCCTTTTATCAAACCTTTCTTCAAGACCAAAAAACCGAGAAGCTTTTCTAGGGTGCGTGAGGGATCTCTCCTCAGTGGGAGTAATTGTGCCGGTACCTCTAGCAGAAAGAGGTCTGGGGTTCTACTCAAACCTTTTTGTGGTCCCAAAGAAGGAGGGTCCATTTTGCACGATTCTGGACTTAAAGTGCTTAAACAAGTTCCTGTCTGTCCCATCGTTCAAGATGGAGACGATAAGGTCCATTTTGCCCTAAGTTCAAGAGGGACTACAATAGACTTGAAGGATGCTTACCTTCATGTGCTAATACACAAGGATCACTTCAAGTTCTTTAGATTCGCGTTTCTGGACCAGCACTTCCAGTTTGTTGCTCTTCTATTTGGTCTAGCTACTGCCCCAAAATTCTTTACAAAGGTTCTGTGGGATTTGCTCGCGGTGGCGAGAGCCAGAGGTATTGCAGTAGCACCATACTTGGGCGACATCTTGGTTCAGGCCCTGTCCTGTCAGCTGGCAGAGGACCATTCAAGAGCTCTTCTACTTCTTCTTCGATCTCATGGATGGAAGATAAACTTAGGAAAGAGTTCTCTGGTTCCCAGTACCAGGGTGGAATTCCTGGGTACGATAATAGATTCCATATCAATGAGGATATGTCTTACAGACCAGAGACGTTGCAAAATTCCTTCCAATTGTCTTGCCTTCCAGACCTCCTTAAGGCCCTCTGTCGCCCGTTGTATGGAGGTAATTGTCTTATGGTGTCCAGCATAGATGTCATCCCATTTGCCAGATTCCATCTCAGACCCCTTTAGCTATGCATGCTGAGGCAGTGGAACGGTGACCACTCGGATCTGTCTCAGATTTCTCTGGACTACCGGTCAAGAGAATCGCTCTCTGGGTGGCTTTGTCCAGGTCACCTGTCCTTTCGGACATCCTTCTTGAGAGCATCCTGGGAGATTGTGACTACAGACGCAAGTCTATCCAGATGGGGAGCTGTTTGGGGTGCCAGGAAGGCACAGGGCCTGTGGACTCGAGCGGAATCTCTCCTCCCGATCAACATTTTGGAACTTTGAGCGATCTTCAATGCTCTGAAGGCTTGGTCTCCTCTGGGTTCGTCCCAGTTTATTAGATTCCAATCAGACAACATAACCTTGGTGGCTTTTATCAACCATCAGGGTGGAACGAGAAGCTCCCTAGCAATGAGGGAAGTATCTCAGATTCTGGAATGGGCCAGAGGCCCACAACTGCTTGCTGTCAGCGATCCACATTCTGGGTGTGGACAACTGGGAAATTGATTTTCTCAGCAGACAATTGTTTCATCCTGGGGAATGGTCTCTCCATCCCAAAGTGTTTGCGGAGATTTTCAACAGATGGGGACGCCGGAGATAGATTTCATGGCATCCAGACTTAATACCAAGCTACCCAGTTATGGGTCGCGGTCCAGGAATCATTAGGCAGAACTGATGGATGCATTAGCAGTGCCTTGGAGGTTCAGCCTAGTTTACATTTTTCCACCGTTACCACTCCTCCCTCATGTAGTGGCCCGCATCAAGTAGGAGCAAGCTTTGGCTATTCAAATTGCTCCATCGTAGCTGCGAAGGATGTGGTTCGTGGACCTGGTGGGAATGTCTTAATCTCCTCCATGGAGGTTACCTTGTTGCAGAGATCTGCTGGAGCAGGGTCCTTTTGTTTATCAAAATATAGATTCTCTGAGGCTGACTACATGGAGATTGAACGCTTAGTTCTAGCCAAGAGAGGTTTTTCTGAGAGAGCGATTGATACTCTCATTCAAGCTAGAAAGTCGGTCACCCATCACATCTATCATAAGGTGTGGAGGACCTACTTATTCTGGTGTGAAGAGCGTGGATTCCCCTTGCATAAGGTCAAGGTGTCCAGGATTCTTTCCTTTCTCCAAGATGGTTTGGAGAAGGGACTTGCCGCTAGTTCCTTAAAGGGACAGATTTCGGTGCTTTCTGTGTTATTGCACAAGAGGCTCGTTGAGCTTCCTGATGTACAGTCTTTTGTTCAGGCTTTGTCTAGAAGCAGGCCTGTGTTTAGACCTATCGCTCCTCCCTGGAGCTTAAATCTAGTTCTTAAAGTTTTGCAGAGAGCTCCGTTTGAGCCTATGCATTCGGTTGACATTAAATTACTATTTTGGAAGGTTCTCTTTCTAATCGCTATTGTTTTGGCACGCAGGGTATCTGAGATGACTGCCTTGCAATGTGAGCCCTCTTACCTAGTATTCCATGTTGATAAGGCTGTTCTTCGTACTGGGTTAGATTTTCTTCCTAAGGTTGTTTCAGATCACAACATCAATCAGGAGATTGTTGTTCCTTCCTTGTGTCCTAACCCTTCTTCTTCGAAGGAGCGGTTACTTCATAATTTGATGTGGTTCGGGCCTTGAAGTTCTATCTTTAAGCTACTAAAGAATTTAGACAGACTTCTTCTTTGTTTGTTGTCTATTCTGGGAAGCGTAAGAGGCAGAAAGCCTCATCCACTTTCTTATCTTTTTGGTTGAGGAGCATTATTCGCTTAGCATATGAAACAGCGGGACATAAGCCTCCTCAGAGAATTAAGGCTCATTGAACTAGAGCTGTGGCTTCCTCTTGGGCCTTCAAGAATGAGGCCTCTATGGAGCAGATCTGTAAGATGGCTACCTGGTCCTCCTTACATACCTTTTCAAAATTTTACAAATTTTAGTTTTTGCGTCGGCTGAAGCATCTTTTGGGAGAGAGGTTTTGCAGGCTGTGGTACCCTCAGAATAGGGTCCGCCTCTCATTTTACCCTCCCATTTTATTCAGTGTCTTCTAGAGCTTGGGTATATGTTTCCCAATAGTAAGGAATGAAGCCGTGAATTCTCCTCATATTAAGAAGGAAAACTTAAATTATGCATACCAGATAATTTCCTTTCCTTCTGTATGAGGAGAGTCCACGGCCCCTGCTGTTTTCTCCGTTGGGCGGACCTACATTTTTGTTATTTTTCTGGCACCTTTTATACCCTGATATTTCTCCTACTGTTCCTTGTTCCCTTAGCAGAATGACTGGGGGATGAGGGGAGTGGGAGAGGTATTTAAGCCTTTGGCTGGGGTATCTTTGCCTCCTACTGGTGGCCAGGTTCTGTATTCCCACAAGTAAGGAATGAAGCCGTGAACAGTCCTCATACAGAAGGAAAGGAAATTATCTGGCAAGCATAATTTATGTTTTTGCGTATCTTCAATTGCGCCATTACATCAATAAGAAGATGCGATCAGGTCAGATGGAAGAGCGCTTTGGGAAAATGGGTGATTATATTGATCTTTTATAGGGAAGGGAATCACTCAATCTCGTTACTATATAAAATACTTCTGGCAAAACAAGGCCAATTAGGTTTGGAAAAGATGCTCTTATACTGGGTTAGATTTTTTTGAGGACATTGATATTGACATGATTAAAGGGGTATTAAATGGGTCCGGTTAACACATCTATCATTTTGTATATATTGACAATGTATAGTATTAAGTCTTGGGGAAAAAAAGTGAAAAAAAAAAGATTGATGCATTTGTTTTTATAAGTATTTTGTAACTGTAATAAATGTATGTGACCACTAGAGGTCACTATTCACTTGTATATTGTATGTATTGGGCACTGGCAGGGTTAAAATCCCAATTACAAAATGTGTAATCGGATTTGAGAGAACAAGTGATTTAAACTGTGGTTGTACACCTGTACTAGTATGCATGATTAAGGAGCATGTAGGTCCGAAACGTCGCATTTTTCTGTGGTCTTCGGTTCTAATAAACTTTTTCACCTGCTGGAAGCTGTGGTGCTGTCACTTTTCTACATTTTGATTATGTAAAATAAATTTTTTTCAATGGCCTTAAGGGACTTATTTTACCTTTTAAAGAATGATTCTATTGCATTATTCACATGCTCTGATTCATTAGACTCTTAGAGCATGTTATTTTTGTTTTCGTGAACCCAGATTAAGGTATTTAAACCAGCAAAGCGGTAGGATGTATAGGTAAAGCCTTGTTTTTGGAATAGCAAGCCTTACAGCTCCTGTTTGGTGAGCCAATCAATAGGCTGTGCACGTCTTGAAAGCTGCAATCCTTGCAGCTCTGTAGGACAGCATTACCTATGTGTTTAACCCCCACAAATTGGTTAAACGCATAAAAAATCCCTGTTAATCCTTATTACAGCATTTAGTACAATTATTTTATACTTGTTTGTATCATTTGTAAACCTTTTCTACGTGTATTTATTTTTATTTATATATAATTATTTGTTTTTCAGTACACGCTGCCTGTCCTGTGGGATATAACTATACAGATCCTGCGGGGTAAAGGAAGCATCCCTTACTCTATACTTCAGACATTGCTGAAGCTTATTGTGCTCATGTTCAGTACGTTGCTTCTAGTCGTCGTTAGAGTTCAAGTCATTCAGTCACAGCTTCCAGTCTTTACTAGGTAAGGTGCAATTATATAGTCTGTATAGTATGGTAATATCCCTTTTAAAAGACACTTATTATGTATACTAATATATACTGTGACTGCAAGACTAAACATACGATATGAGATATCATATATATATATATATATATATATATATATATATATATATATATATATATATATATATATATATATATATATATATATATATATTACTCACTGTATATAAGGTATGGTATGGAAATGCACATATAGAAAGGGCAGCAGACTGAATACTGAACTGTGTGGTTAAATACCTGGAAACCATATTTGTAATGAGCCAAAACTCTGATATTAGCAACATTAAATCCCTTCCTTTCTTATCCTTTGTAGAAGTAAGGGACATGGGTAACATTTAAAGTGATCTTGTCGCATAAAGTACTTACATGATAATGGTCTGTAATGTATTTTCAATACGTAGGTAAATTAGTTTGATTGTATCTGCCTATTTATTAACTTAAAAAAATGAAATAGTTAATAAGTTAAAGTGAAGGTAAACTTTGATGAATGAAAGCCCGGTTTTTAAAAATACTAATAAAAACAGGGGCACTTTCATTCATCAAAATTTAGAAAGCAGCCGTTTTGTTTAAAAACGTACCTTTCTTCTTTTCACAGCCAGAGCAGCTTCCCCCACCCACTAATCCGGCTTCCTCCAATCATGGCATGGCCTCAGGCAATGACTCCCCTGGGGGGAAAGCCGTGATTGGAGGAAGCCGGATTAGTCATTGCTAGGGTGACCATATTGCATATGAAAAATGCATATATCGGGCTTTTTTATACAAAACTTTTCTTTAAACAGCCCTGAAAACAGCCCTGACATATGTATTTTTCATATGTGTCCCTTTTTAAAGCGGCAATATGGTCACCCTAGTCATTGCTGATGTGTGAAGAGAGGATCTCCAGGTGGGGGGAAGCTGCTTCGGCTGTGAAAAGAAGAAAGGTACATTTTTTTTAAACAAAACGGCTGCTTTCTAAACTTTGATAAATGAAAGTGCCCCTGTTTTTAATAGTATTTTTAAAAACCATGCTTTCATTCATCAAAGTTTACCTTCACTTTAACCTTACTGAAACCAGTTTTAGAAAAATAAAGTAACTGTTAAGATAAAATATAGAAATGTTTTTTCCCAGATCTGATTTGAATATTTTGAAAACAGTTTTCATGCCACATATAAATAAAGACACACTAATAAACAATTACAATTAAATGTGCATTTCAATTACAAATATTTTTGCAATATACGTCCAGTAGCAAAAATGCTTCTAGTAAAATGTATTAGTGTTTTCCTGCAGTATATGCACATATCCTGTGAGGGCCTGTACACTTATATTCAAACAAAACACAGTCTCAAAGGGTCAACTGTAGCTTGTTTGAAACAAATTACGTTTTCAGAAGCAATTCACATCACACCCAGCTCTCTGAGAAGGTCTTTAGTTTGAATACTAGTGCACAGGTCTTCACAGGATATGTGTGTATGCTGTAGAAAAAACGTAATAACTTTTTCTCTTGCTAGATGTATCGAGTCCACGGATTCATCCATACTTGTGGAATATTCTCCTTCCTAACAGGAAGTGGCAAAGAGAGCACCCACAGCAGAGCTGTCTTTATAGCTCCTCCCTTAGCTCCACCCCTCCAGTCATTCTCTTTGCCTGCTTAACTGCTAGGAAGGGTAAAGTGTGTGTGGTGACAAAAATGTTAGTTTTTATTTTCTCAAGCAAAAGTTTATTTTAAATGGTACCGGTGTGTACTATTTACTCTCTGGCAGAAAAGGGATGAAGATTTCGGCAAGGAGGATGATGATCTTAGCACTTTGTAACTAAGATCCACTGCTGTTCCCACAGAGGCTGAGGAGTACAGGAAAACTTCAGTTGGGGGAACGGTTTGCATGCTAAGCTGCATTGAGCTATGTTCAGTCAATTTTTTTCTAGACAGACATAATAATATATATTGTCAGCCTTTTCTAGATAATTCTAGAAAAGGCTGACAATATCCCCATGAGGGAAGGAAGGGTAAGCTGTATTCAGACACTTAATAGAGAATACCAGCTTACACAAAGGGCTGATTTGTTACTGGTGGCACTTATGGGAAAAACGTTTTTGTACTGAAATTTTTTGAGGACTTTTAGGGGGCTTTGTGGCTAATTTTAAGGGTTATTAAGCCACATGGCTAGTTTAGAAACACTTTGGTGTGTTTCTTTTAGGCCCCATTGACATTGAGTGGGAGGGGCCTATTTTCGCGTCTCAGTTGCGCAGTTTCCTTTGCTTTGTAGACATCCAGCTGCTTCTCCAGAGGGTCCTGCTGTGTTTGAGGGTCTAAAAGAGGTTTTTCCCCCACAAATCTATCCTAAAGGGCTGAACGTTTTTTTACTGGTTTTTGACGTTTTGTCAATCCGGTTTTTACATTAAGGGGTTAATCGTTTATTTGGCTGGTTGTGCAAACTTACTAAGGCTTTATGTTTCTACTGTAAAAATTTTGTAGAGTTTACTGCTTTTTTACACTGTTTTGCAGAGTTTGTGCATCTTTTTTTCTCTTAAAGGCACAGTATCATTTTTTTCTAAGTGTTATTTACTTTGAATAAAGTGTTTTCCAAGCTTGCTTGTTTAATTACTAGCCTGTTTAACATGTCTGACACCAAGGAAAATTCTTGTTCAATGTGTTTAGAAGCCATTGTGGAACCCCCTCTTAGAATGTGTTCCACTTGCACTGATATGTCTATAAATTATAAAGAGCATATTATAGCACTTAAAAATATAGCAATAGATGATTCTCAGACAGAAGGAATTGAGGGTTTGCCATCTAGCTATCCCCAAGTGTCACAACCAGCAACGCCCGCACAAGTGACGCCAAGTACCTCTAGTGCGTCGACTTCATTTACAAGACATGGCCACAGTTATGAATACAACCCTCACAGCGGTGTTATCTAAACTTCCTGGTTTACAAGGAAAGCGTGACAGCTCTGGGTTAAGAACATCTGCTGAGCCTTCTGACGCTTTAGTAGCCGTATCCGATATACCCTCACAATGTTCTGAAGTAGGGGTAAGAGATTTGCTATCTGAGGGAGACATTTCTGACTCAAGAAAGACGCTCCCTCAGACAGATTCTGATATGACGGCCTTTAAATTTAAGCTTGAACACCTCCGCTTGTTGCTCAGGGAGGTATTAGCGACTCTGGATGATTGTGACGCTATAGTGGTCCCAGAGAAATTGTGTAAAATGGACAAATACTTAGAGGTTCCTGTTTACACTGATATTTTTCCAGGATTGTGAATATTGTTACTAAGGAGTGGGATAGACCAGGTATAACGCTCGCTCCCCCTCTTTTTAAGAAAATGTTTCCCATATCTAACACCATGCGGGACTCGTGGCAGACGGTTCCTAAGGTGGAGGGAGCTATTTCTACTCTCGCTAAGCGTACAACTATACCTATTGAAGACAGTTGTGCTTTCAAAGATCCTATGGATAAAAAATTAGAGGGTCTCCTAAAGAAAATTTTTATTCATCAAGGTTTTCTTCTCCAACCTATTGCGTGCATTGTTCCTGTAACTACTGCAGCTGCTTTCTGGTTCGAGGCTCTAGTAGAGGCTCTTCAGATGGAGACTCCTTTAGAGTATATTATGGATAGAATTAAGGCCCTTAAGTTGGCCAATTCTTTCATTACAGATGCAGCTTTTCAACTGGCTAAATTAGCGGCAAAGAACTCCGGTTTTGTCATTTTAGCATGCAGGGCGTTATGGCTTACGTCCTGGTCTGCTGATGTGTCATCAAAATCTAAACTTTTGAACATCCCTTTCAAAGGAAAGACCCTATTCGGGCCTGAACTGAAAGGGATTATTTCAGACATCACTGGAGGGAAAGGATATGCCCTCCCTCAGGATAAAACAAAATGGGGACCAAACAGAATAATTTTGGTTCCTTTCGGAACTTCAAGGGTGGTCCCGCTTCAGCTGCCCCTGCTGCAAAGCAAGAGGGGAATTTTGCCCAATCCAAGCCAGTCTGGAGACCTAACCAGGCTTACAACAAAGGTAAACAGGCCAAGAAGCCTGCAGCTGCTTCAAAGACAGCATGAAGGGGTAGCCCCCGATCCGGGACTGGATCTAGTAGGGGGCAGACTCTCTCTCTTCGCTCAGGCTTGGGCAAGAGATGTTCACGATTCCTGGGCTTTAGAAATTGTGTCCCAGGGATATCTTCTGGACTTCAAAGACTCCCCCCCCCCCCCCAAAGGGGAGTTTTCACATTTCTCAATTGTCTGCAAACCAGACAAAGAGAGAGGCGTTCTTACGCTGTGTAGAAGACCTACATACCATGGGAGTGATCCGCCCAGTTCCAAAGGCGGAACAAGGGCTAGGGTTTTACTCAAACCTGTTTGTGGTTCCCAAAAAAGAGGGAACTTTCAGACCAATCTTGGATCTCAAAATTCTAAACAAGTTCCTCAGAGTACCATCATTCAAGATGGAGACTATTCGGAGGGTCCCTGTTGGCGGTACTAAGACCGCAGGGCATAGCAGTAGCGCCTTATCTAGACGACATCTTAATTCAGGCGTCAACTTTCCAACTAACCAAGTCCCACACAGACATCATGTTGGCTTTTATGAGATCTCACGGGTGGAAGGTGAACATAAAAAAGAGTTCTCTCTTCCCTCTCACAAGAGTTTCCTTCCTATGGACTCTGATAGACATGAAAATATTTCTGACGGAGGTCAGAAAATCAAAACTCTTAACCACTTGCCGAGCTCTTCATTCCATTCCTCGGCCATCAGTAGCTCAGTGTATGGAGGTAATTGGACTCATGGTAGCGGCAATGGACCTAGTTCCTTTTGCCCGCCTACACCTCAGACCACTGCAACTATGCATGCTCAAACAGTGGAATGGGGATTATGCAGATTTGTCTCCTCAACTGCATCTGGATCAGTAGACCAGAGATTCTCTTCTCTGGTGGTTGTCTCAGGACCACCTGTCTCAGGGAATGTGTTTCCGCAGGCCAGAGTGGCTCATAGTAACAACAGATGCCAGCCTGCTGGGCTGGGGTGCAGTCTGGAACTCCCTGAAAGCACAGGGCTTATGGTCTCGGGAGGAAACTCTCCTCCCGATAAACATTCTAGAACTGAGAGCGATATTCAATGTGCTTCAGGCGTGGCGTCGGCTAGCTGCGGCCAAATTAATCAGATTTCAGTCGGACAACATCACGACTGTAGCTTATATCAATCATCAAGGAGGAACACAGAGTTCTCTAGCAATGATGGAAGTAACCAAAATAATCAGATGGGCAGAGGATCACTCTTGCCATCTTTCAGCAATCCATATACCAGGGGTAGAGAACTGGGAGGCGGATTTCCTAAGTCCGCCAGACTTTTCATCCGGGGAGTGGGAGCTCCATCCGGAAGTATTTGCCCAGCTGACTCGGCTATGGGGCACACCAGAATTGGATCTGATGGCGTCCCGTCAGAACGCCAAACTTCCTTGTTACGGGTCCAGGTCCCGGGATCCCCAGGCAGTACTGATAGATGCTCTAGCAGTGCCCTAGTCCTTCAACCTGGCCTATGTATTTCCACCTTTTCCTCTCCTTCCACGTCTGGTTGCCAGAATCAAGCAGGAGAGAGCTTCGGTGATTTTGATAGCACCTGCGTGGCCACGCAGGACTTGGTATGCAGACCTGGTGGACATGTCATCTGTTCCACCCAGGACTCTGCTGCTGAGGCAGCACCTTCTAATCCAAGGTCCACTCAAACATCCACATCTAATTTCTCTGCGTCTGACTGCTTGGAGATTGAACGCCTGATTTTATCAAAGCGTGGTTTCTCTGAGTCGGTCATTGATACCCTGATTCAGGCTAAAAAGCCTGTCACCAGGAAAATTTATCATAAGATATGGCGAAAATATCTTTATTGGTGTGAATCCAAGGGTTACTCATGGAGTAAGATTAGAATTCCTAGGATATTGTCTTTTCTCCAAGACGGATTGGAGAAGGGATTATCAGCTAGTTCCTTAAAGGGACAGATATCTGCTTTGTCTATTCTTTTACACAAACGTCTGGCTGATGTTCCAGACTTTCAGGCGTTTAGTCAGGCTTTAGTTAGAATCAAGCCTGTGTTTAAACCTGTTGCTCCGCCATGGAGTTTAAATTTAGTTCTTCAAGGGGTTCCGTTTGAACCTATGCATTCCATAGATATTAAGCTTCTATCTTGGAAAGTTCTGTTTCTTGTTGCTATCTCTTCAGCTCGAAGAGTGTCTGAACTATCTGCATTACAATGTGACTCACCTTATCTTGTGTCCATGCGGATAAGGTGGTTTTGCGTACTAAGCCTGGGTTCCTACCTAAGGTTGTTACTAACAGGAATATCAATCAGGAAATTGTTGTTCCTTCTCTGTGTCCTAATCCTTCTTCCAAGAAGTAACGTATGTTGCACAATTTGATGTGGTTCATGCTTTAACTTACAAGCAACTAAAGATTTTCGTCAAACATCTTCATTGTTTGTTGTCTATTCTGGTAAGCGGAGAGGTCAAAAGGCTACGGCTACCTCTTTCTTTTTGGCTGAAAAGCATCATCCGTTTGGCTTATGAGACTGCTGGCCAGCAGCCTCCTGAAAGGATTACTGCTCATTCTACTAGAGCAGTGGCTTCCACATGGGCTTTTAAAAATGAGGCTTCTGTTGAACAGATCTGTAAGGCGGCGACTTGGTCTTCGCTTCATACTTTTTCCAAATTTTCCAAATTTGATACTTTTGCTTCTTCGGAGGCTATTTTTGGGAGAAAGGTTCTACAAGCAGTGGTGCTTTCCATTTAAGGTACCTGTCTTGTCCCTCCCTTCATCCGTGTCCTAAAGCTTTGGTATATGTATCCCACAAGTATGGATGAATCCTTGGACTCGATACATCTAGCAAGAGAAAACAGAATTTCTCCAACATAGGTGTGTCCGGTCCACGGCGTCATCCTTACTTGTGGGATATTCTCTTCCCCAACAGGAAATGGCAAAGAGTCCCAGCAAAGCTGGTCACATGATCCCTCCTAGGCTCCGCCCACCCCAGTCATTCTCTTTGCCGTTGCACAGGCATCATCTCCACGGAGATGGTTAAGAGTTTTTTTGGTGTTTAAATGTAGTTTTTATTCTTCAATCAAGTGTTTGTTATTTTAAAATAGTGCTGGTATGTACTATTTACTCTGAAACAGAAAAAAGATGAAGATTTCTGTTTGTAAGAGGAAGATGATTTTAGCAGAAGTTACTAAAATCGATTGCTGTTTCCACACAGGACTGTTGAGATGAAGTAACTTCAGTTGGGGGAAACAGTTGGCAGACTTTTCTGCTTAAGGTATGACTGGCCATATTTCTAACAAGACTATGTAATGCTGGAAGGCTGTCATTTCCCCTTATGGGGACCGGTAAGCCATTTTCTTAGTTAAATAAAAGAATAAAGGGCTTCATAAGGGCTTAAAAAACTGGTAGACATTTTTCTGGGCTAAAACGATTGCTTTGCTAGGCATATTTTGCAGATTCTAACTATTAATGGTTATTATAATCTTGGGGATTGTTTAGAAAAACGGCAGGCACTGTGTTGGACACCTTTTTCAGATGGGGGCCTTTTCTAGTTATAGACAGAGCCTCATTTTCGCGCCACTAATGCGCAGTTGTTTTTGGAGAGCAAGGCATGCAGATACATGTGTGAGGAGCTAAGAATCACTGAAAAAGCTTATAGAAGGCATCATTTGGTATCGTATTCCCCTCTGGGCTTGGTTGGGTCTCAGCAAAGCATATAGCTGGGACTGTATAGGGGTTAAATGTAAAAACTGCTCCGGTTCCGTTAATTTAAGGGTTAAAGCTCTGAAATTTGGTGTGCAATACTTTTAATGCTTTAAGACACTGTGGTGAAATTTTGGTGAATTTTGAACAATTCCTTCATACTTTTTCACATATTCAGTAATAAAGTGTTTTCAGTTTGAAATTTAAAGTGACAGTAACGGTTTTATTTTAAAACGTTTTTTGTGCTTTGTTGACAAGTTTAAGCCTGTTTAACATGTCTGTACCATCAGATAAGCTATGTTCTATATGTATGAAAGCCAAGGTGTCTCCCCATTTAAATTTATGTGATAATTGTGCCATAGTGTCCAAACAAAGTAGGGACAGCAATGCCACAGATAATGATATTGCCCAAGATGATTCCTCAAATGAGGGGAGTAAACATGATACTACATCATCCCCTTCTGTGTCTACACCAGTTTTGCCCACACAAGAGGCCCCTAGTACATCTAGTGCGCCAATTCTTATTACCATGCAACAATTAACGGCTGTAATGGATAACTCTATAGCAAACATTTTATCCAAAATGCCTACTTATCAGAGAAAGCGCGATTGCTCTGTTTTAAACACTGAAGAGCAAGAGGATGCTGATGATAACTGTTCTGACATACCCTCACACCAATCTGAAGGGGCCATGAGGGAGGTTTTGTCTGAGGGAGAAATTTCAGATTCAGGAAAAATTTCTCAACAAGCTGAACCTGATGTTGTGACATTTAAATTTAAATTAGAACATCTCCGCGCACTGCTTAAGGAGGTATTATCTACTCTGGATGATTGTGACAATTTGGTCATTCCAGAGAAATTATGTAAGATGGACAAGTTCCTAGAGGTTCCGGTGCCCCCCGACGCTTTTCCTATACCCAAGCGGGTGGCGGACATAGTAAATAAGGAGTGGGAAAGGCCCGGCATACCTTTTGTTCCCCCCCCTATATTTAAGAAATTATTTCCTATAGTCGACCCCAGAAAGGACTTATGGCAGACAGTCCCCAAGGTCGAGGGGGCGGTTTCTACTCTAAATAAACGCACTACTATTCCTATCGAAGATAGTTGTGCTTTCAAAGATCCTATGGATAAAAAATTAGAAGGTTTGCTTAAAAAGATTTTTGTTCAGCAGGGTTACCTTCTACAACCAATTTCATGCATTGTTCCTGTCACTACGGCAGCGTGTTTCTGGTTCGAGGAACTAGAAAAGTCGCTCAATAAAGAATCTTCGTATGAGGAGGTTATGGACAGAGTTCAAGCACTTAAATTGGCTAACTCTTTTATTTTAGATGCCGCTTTGCAATTAGCTAGATTAGCGGCGAAAAATTCAGGGTTTGCTATTGTGGCGCGCAGAGCGCTTTGGCTAAAGTCTTGGTCAGCGGATGTGTCTTCCAAGACAAAATTGCTTAACATCCCTTTCAAGGGTAAAACATTATTTGGACCTGATTTGAAAGAGATTATTTCAGACATCACTGGGGGAAAGGGCCACGCCCTCCCACAGGATAGGTCTTTTAAGGCTAAAAATAGGCCTAATTTTCGTCCCTTTCGCAGAAACGGACCAGCCTCTAATTCTACATCCTCTAAGCAAGAGGCTAATACTTCACAACCCAAACCAGCCTGGAGACCAATGCAAGGCTGGAACAAGGGTAAGCAGGCCAAGAAGCCTACCACTGCTACCAAAACAGCATGAAGGGATGGCCCCCGATCCGGGACCCGGATCTGGTGGGGGGCAGACTTTCTCTCTTTGCTCAGGCTTGGGCAAGAGATGTTCAGGATCCTTGGGCGCTAGAAATAGTTTCTCAAGGTTATCTCCTGGAATTCAAGGAACTACCCCCAAGGGGAAGGTTCCACAGGTCTCAATTATCTTCAAACCAAATAAAAAGACAGGCATTCTTACATTGTGTAGAAGACCTGTTAAAAATGGGAGTGATTCATCCAGTTCCAATAAGAGAACAAGGGATGGGTTTTTATTCCAACCTGTTCATAGTTCCCAAAAAAGAGGGAACATTCAGACCAATTTTGGATCTCAAGATCCTAAACAAATTTCTCAAGGTTCCATCGTTCAAAATGGAAACTATTCGAACGATCCTACCTACTATCCAGGAAAATCAATTTATGACTACCGTGGATTTAAAGGATGCGTACCTACATATTCCTATCCACAAGGAACATCATCAGTTCCTAAGGTTCGCTTTTCTGGACAAGCATTACCAGTTTGTGGCACTTCCATTCGGATTAGCCACTGCTCCAAGGATTTTCACAAAGGTACTAGGGTCCCTTCTAGCGGTTCTAAGACCAAGGGGCATTGCAGTAGTACCTTACTTGGACGACATCCTGATTCAAGCGTCGTCTCTGTCAAAAGCAAAGGCTCATACGGACATCGTCCTAGCCTTTCTCAGATCTCACGGATGGAAGGTGAACAAAGAAAAAAGTTCTCTGTCCCCGTCAACAAGAGTTCCCTTCTTGGGAACGATAATAGATTCCTTAGAAATGAGGATTTTTCTGACAGAGGTCAGAAAATCAAAAATTCTAAGCTCTTGTCAAGTACTTCATTCTGTTCTTCGTCCTTCCATAGCGCAGTGCATGGAAGTAATAGGATTGATGGTTGCAGCAATGGACATAGTTCCTTTTGCACGAATTCATCTAAGACCATTACAACTGTGCATGCTCAGACAGTGGAATGGGGATTATACAGACTTGTCTCCGACGATTCAAGTAGATCAAAAGACCAGAGATTCACTCCGTTGGTGGCTGACCCTAGACAATCTGTCACAGGGAATGAACTTCCGCAGACCAGAGTGGGTCATTGTCACGACCGACACCAGCCTGGTGGGCTGGGGCGCGGTCTGGGAACCCCTGAAAGCTCAGGGTCTATGGTCTCGGGAAGAATCTCTTCTCCCGATAAACATTCTGGAACTGAGAGTGATATTCAATGCTCTCAAAGCTTGGCCTCAACTAGCAAGGGCCAAATTCATAAGGTTTCAATCAGACAACATGACGACTGTTGCATATATCAATCATCAGGGGGGAACAAGGAGCTCCCTAGCGATGGAATAAGTGACCAAAATAATCCAATGGGCGGAGGATCACTCCTGCCACTTGTCTGCAATCCACATCCCAGGAGTGGAAAATTGGGAAGCGGATTTTCTGAGTATTCAGACATTCCATCCGGGGGAGTGGGAACTCCATCCGGAAATCTTTGCCCAAATAATTCAATTATGGGGCATTCCAGACATGGATCTGATGGCGTCCCGTCAGAACTTCAAGGTTCCTTGCTACGGGTCCAGATCCAGGGATCCAAGGGCGACTCTAGTAGATGCACTAGTAGCACCTTGGACCTTCAACCTAGCTTATGTATTCCCACCGTTTCCTCTCATTCCCAGGCTGGTAGCCAGGATCAATCAAGAGAGGGCCTCGGTGATCTTGATAGCTCCTGCGTGGCCACGCAGGACTTGGTATGCAGACCTGGTGAATATGTCATCGGCTCCACCATGGAAGCTACCTTTGAGACAGGACCTTCTTGTTCACGGTCCATTCGAACATCCGAATCTGGTTTCCCTCCAACTGGCGGCTTGGAGATTGAACGCTTGATTTTATCAAAGCGTGGGTTTTCAGATTCTGTAATAGATACTCTGATTCAGGCTAGAAAGCCTGTAACTAGAAAAATTTACCATAAAATATGGAAAAAATATATCTGTTGGTGTGAATCTAAAGGATTCCCATGGAACAAGATAAAAATTCCTAAGATTCTATCCTTTCTACAAGAAGGTTTGGAGAAAGGATTATCTGCAAGTTCTCTGAAGGGACAGATCTCTGCTTTATCTGTTTTACTTCACAAAAGACTGGCAGCTGTGCCAGATGTTCAAGCATTTGTTCAGGCTCTGGTTAGAATCAAGCCTGTTTACAGACCTTTGACTCCTCCCTGGAGTCTAAATCTAGTTCTTTCAGTTCTTCAAGGGGTTCCGTTTGAACCCTTACATTCCGTAGATATTAAGTTATTATCTTGGAAAGTTTTGTTTTTGGTTGCAATTTCTTCTGCTAGAAGAGTTTCAGAGTTATCTGCTCTGCAGTGTTCTCCGCCCTATCTGGTGTTCCATGCAGATAAGGTGGTTTTGCGTACTAAGCCTGGTTTTCTTCCGAAAGTTGTTTCCAACAAAAATATTAACCAGGAGATAGTTGTACCTTCTTTGTGTCCGAATCCAGTTTCAAAGAAGGAACGTTTGTTACACAATTTGGACGTAGTCCGTGCTCTAAAATTCTATTTAGAGGCTACTAAAGATTTCAGACAAACATCTTCCTTGTTTGTTGTTTATTCTGGTAAAAGGAGAGGTCAAAAAGCGACTTCTACCTCTCTTTCCTTTTGGCTTAAAAGCATTATCCGATTGGCTTATGAGACTGCCGGACGGCAGCCTCCTGAAAGAATCACAGCTCACTCCACTAGGGCTGTGGCTTCCACATGGGCCTTCAAGAACGAGGCTTCTGTTGACCAGATATGTAAGGCAGCGACTTGGTCTTCACTGCACACTTTTGCCAAATTTTACAAATTTGATACTTTTGCTTCTTCGGAGGCTATTTTTGGGAGAAAGGTTTTGCAAGCCGTGGTGCCTTCCATTTAGGTGACCTGATTTGCTCCCTCCCTTCATCCGTGTCCTAAAGCTTTGGTATTGGTTCCCACAAGTAAGGATGACGCCGTGGACCGGACACACCAATGTTGGAGAAAACAGAATTTATGCTTACCTGATAAATTACTTTCTCCAACGGTGTGTCCGGTCCACGGCCCGCCCTGGTTTTTTAATCAGGTCTGATGAATTATTTTCTCTAACTACAGTCACCACGGTATCATATGGTTTCTCCTATATATATTTCCTCCTGTCCGTCGGTCGAATGACTGGGGTGGGCGGAGCCTAGGAGGGATCATGTGACCAGCTTTGCTGGGACTCTTTGCCATTTCCTGTTGGGGAAGAGAATATCCCACAAGTAAGGATGACGCCGTGGACCGAACACACCGTTGGAGAAAGTAATTTATCAGGTAAGCATAAATTCTGTTTTATGCTTACCTGATAAATTTCTTTCTCTTGCAATTTATCGAGTCAACGGCCCGCCCTGTCTGTTTAAGACAGGTAGTATATTTTTATTTAAAAAACTTCAGTCACCTCTGCACCCTATAGTTTCTCCTTTTTCTTCCTAGCCTTCGGTCGAATGACTGGAGGGGTGGAGCTAAGGGAGGAGCTATATAGACAACTCTGCTGTGGGTGCTCTCTTTGCCACTTCCTGTTAGGAAGGATAATATCCCACAAATATGGATGAATCAGTGGACTCGATACATCGCAAGAGAGAAATTTATCAGGTAAGCATAAATTCTGTTTTTCTAGAAGCATTTTTGCTAATGGAATTATATTGCAAAACTGCTCATATTTCAATTTGAAATGCACCCATGCACATTTCATGTTTGACCTTTCTATCCCTTTAAAGGGAGCATCTACACTAAAATTGTTATTGTTTAAAATTATATTTATTGCTTTTACTACCCATTCCCTAGCTTTGCACAACCAAAATTGTTATATTAATATACTTTATAACATTTAAACCTGTAGATTGTCCCTTTTTAATCTCAAAATGAAATCCTTCATTAAATGTGTGAGCTAAGTTTATTAAAAATGAATCTACGTTGATTATTTGTTTTTCTTACTTTCCCAGTAAAATATCTTGGGCACTTTTGTGTTTTTCCACTGCCCCTATTTTCCCTAGTGCTGCTCCCCAGGCTTCAGAATCCCAATCTTTCAAAGTTCCACTATGTGCATAATTGGTACCAGATATAAATTGGCTCTTGCACTGATCTAGCAGCCCACAGCAAAAGGAGGCAAATGAAGGATGCAGCTTCTCAAGCAGTGTTTACCAGGGCTGCTCTTAGATAACATCCTGCGCGACGCATACACAATGCATAAGTACAATTTGCATTTAATTTCCCTTTTAGGATCTCTTTTGCAAATCTGTTCCAGGTTCCTTGGCACTTAGGCACAATCAAAGCCTTGCAGAAAGCAGATCACTTTCATGCTTCAGAAAGCCTTCCCAACTGCTTCTTAGAATATATGGAATTAGGAGGGGGCTATATATCTGCTGTGGACAATTTGTTCTGCTTTAAAATTAACTTTTTTTTTTTCACTTTGTACTGTCAAGACTGTTTACATGAACATACATTTATGCAAATGGACCTTTAAACACAGAGTGAGAAAGGTCAAGGGACAATATGATGCAGCAATAACATGGGTAGATTCAATAAAGCATGATATACTTGCCTTAATGTCCCTTGCTAACTGTATATTAACATCTGTAAGGGTTTAAACTCATAACTAAAGTCGCCCTGTGGAGCCGTAACACAGTGCAGAGTCTAAGCATCATATGACTGGTTATTAGCGGCTATTCAACTCACAATAGGCTCACTGGCCTTTTCAGTAGCTGAAAGGTGTTAGCTGGAAGATGTGGCTTCCAAGTGGGAATCAAAGGGACAGTAAACACTTTGTATACAATGCATATTTTGCAATATACCTTCATAATTTGAACTTCATAATTTGATCTGCAACTTTTTAGTCCTGGAATGCCACATTATTCTCCCAAATTTGCAGTTTATTTTCTCTTTTCTGCTGAAGCCAAACAGTTGAGGTTTTGTAAACACAATGATAGTGGCATGTCCTATCATTTCCAGACTCAAGTCAAGGCTGACTCCTCCAAATGAGGAACGTGGTTGGTGGAGTTTGACCATTGAAAAACAATTACAGTAAACAAGGTGTTAATCTGTTCCAATATGGTTCAGACTCTGTTAATATGTTAACCCCTTCACGGCGAGGGCTACGGTGCAAAATTGGAACCAAGTTCCGATTCTAAACAAAATGGAAACAGAAAGTCACGTGATCGTCACTGTGATCATGTGACTCCAACATTGCTGATTGGCTGCTGGAGGACTGCTTGCATTGCTAGACATATCCCCCAGTCGAATCATCCAGATCTTCAACAAGGAGGGGAAGCAGAAGTTAGGACGTTCTATGCCATCTAAAGGGCGTTAAAGCCCAGCACTTTTGTGATGGCATAGAACATCTAAACAACTTTCCAATTCACTTCATTCTCTTGGTATACTGTGTTGAAGGAGCAACAATGCACTACTGGGAGCTAGCTGAATACATCAGTAAGCCAATGATGATGAATATGTGTGCAGCCATCAATTAGCAGCTAGCTCCTGAGCCTGCCTGGGAATGCTTTTGTACAAAGGATACCAAGAGAACAAAGCAAATTAGATAATAGTAGTACATTTGCAAGATTATTAAAAATGCATGCTCTATCTCAATTAAAATGTTTAATTTGGGGGTTTAATGCCCTTTTAAACTGTCATGATTCAGAAAGAGAATGCCGTTTTAAGAGACTTTCCAATTTACTTCCATTATCAGATTGTGCAGTTTTCTTTTATTCACACTTTCTAAAGGCACCAGCTACTACTGAGTATGTGCAAGAGTTTACAGTATATACATACGAGTCTGTGGTTGACTGATGGCTGTCGTGATACATGGGGCCAGCAAATTGAAGGAAATTTTGAAACTTGTGAGAAAAAAAATAATCTACTTCTCATTTATAATTTAGAATAAATGCTTTTGCATTGCATTTTTCTTATGCTCTTGTTGATTATGAATTTCTACTGTATTGGTCCTTTAATCTTTTGAAATATTGCAAAAAAATGTAGTGATTATAAGATGGTTTAGGCTACGTGTTTAACCTCTTCACCACTGGAAGACAAAGTTGCCCAGCATACTGGAGAATATATATATATATATATATAATTATATTATATTATATTAATTATATTTATTATATTAATTCTATTATATATTTTTTTTTACGTAGATAACCCATGGTATTGATCTAGGCCCATTTTGGTTTATTTCATGCAACAATTTTGCAGCCAAATGCAAGTTAAACAGTATATATGCACATGTATATTCTGTTGAATAATTATAGTCTGAAAAAGAAAACGAGCTTTATACTAGTAAGGTAGATCTCGCGGATGCACTAAGAACATCACGTAGACCCTGACTTAGTTATTCATAAACAGCCCTTGTTTACATACTCATTCCCTTGTCCAGTACAGTCTGTATATTTAAAGGGGAGTAAAACCTAAAATGTATATTTTAATGATTCAGCGCATGCAATTTTAAACAATTTTCCAATTTAACTATATTATCTACTTTGCTTCTTGGTATAATCGGTTGACAAACATACCTAGGCAGGCAACTGCTGATTGGTGCTGTACACAAACGCCTCTTGTTATTGGTTCCCCAGATGTGTTCAGGTAACTCCCAGTAATGCATAGCTGCTTCTGCAACAAATAATTCCTAAAGATTGAGGTAAATTTGACAATGCAAGTAAAGTGGAAAGTTGTTTAACATCACATGCTTTGTCTGAATCATGAAATAAAAATGTTGGCTCCCTTTTAATTGTAAAACAAATTACATTTTTGATAGCACAGATCTTGTTTACTTTTGCATATTTAATATGTTTATTCCTATTTAAGTTTAATTTCGTAACCAACCACAATTACACATTTTGCTACCAAGCAAACGTTTTTCTCTTCACACTTCCCACGTGTTTGATTTTAATTTTATTTCCAAGGAGCATCATTTTGCAAGTAACCGAAATTGAAAAGCGAATTGATTTTCTGCCATTGTAGCATTTATGTTCTTCATTTGGCAAAAAGTCTTTTTTTTTTCTTGGCTTCTATTATTGTTTAGCACATTTAAACACTGGCTTCTTGTTTAAACAAAATTTCTTAAACTTATTGATTATTTTACTATTTTGCATCCAATTGTTTCCTTCTTTTGGCAGTGACATGTCCATGAGAACATCCATAACCTACGGGAAATACTATTCCTGAGGAGGCAAAGACACCCCAAACAAGACTATAAAATAGCCCTCCCGCTTCCCCTATCCTCCAGTAGTATCATGGAGGTAGGCAGAGAGAGGTGCTCCTGTAACAAAGAAAATAAGTTTATCATGGATTGTCTCAGGAGAACCAGGGATCGTATAGCCATATAAATCTCAGAGTATTGGTGTATTTAATATTGGTTGATGCTGGGTTTCTCATGCCTCTTTCCAGTCTAATTTATCCCCTGTCTGATAACGGGGTGTGTTTCACACTAAATTATAGACTCATTATAGATAGTTTGCCCCATCTTTCCTGGCATTTGTCATGGTGTTAGTCTTGTCCCTGCATTGTGTTTACTGTGCTCTTTCCTAACCCTCTTTGGACAGCCGGCAGCTTGCCACTGGTAACCGGAGTACCTGGAAGGGTGGAGATCTGGTTTGGCACATTGGTATGCAGAATTCTGACAAGCATTTGTCCTTGTATGTGGTTTGGCACATTGGTATGCAGAATTCTGACAAGCATTTGTCCTTGTATGTACTTTATAAGACCTTTAGTATAGTTGCAACAGTACTCGTTGCTGCTTACCTGGTCACCCCAGTTATGTTGTACAGGCCGTTCTTTGCAGCCTATGGGGTTACTTCAGACTGCAGGCTCCGTTCTGATACAGGCCGTAGTGTTGGGCGGAGAGGTAGCTCCCCTCCTTAGGTGGCACCTTCTTCGGTGGGTTCCATTACCAATAATAGATGTCTACTCTGTAAATTAGTCTCTGTGAACCTGATGACACAACTCCTGCTCTACCTGCCTCCTTTATGTAGGTATATAGGTATGTATGGTACTCTGGATCCCCAGGCAGTCAGACCGCTGTTGAGGCTGTATGTCTAAATATGGGGATGTCCAGAGTACAAAGATGACAGCTCTTTTACCTGTAAAACAAAACAAAACATAATTTATGTAAGAACTTACCTGATAAATTCATTTCTTTCATATTAGCAAGAGTCCATGAGCTAGTGACATATGGGATATACATTCCTACCAGGAGGGGCAAAGTTTCCCAAACCTCAAAATGCCTATAAATACACCCCTCACCACACCCACAAATCAGTTTAACGCATAGCCAAGAAGTGGGGTGATAAGACAAAAGTGCGAAAGCATAAAAAAATAAGGAATTGGAATAATTGTGCTTTATACAAAAAAATCATAACCACCACAAAAAAGGGTGGGCCTCATGGACTCTTGCTAATATGAAAGAAATGAATTTATCAGGTAAGTTCTTACATAAATTATGTTTTCTTTCATGTAATTAGCAAGAGTCCATGAGCTAGTGACGTATGGGATAATGACTACCCAAGATGTGGATCTTCCACGCAAGAGTCACTAGAGAGGGAGGGATAAAATAAAGACAGCCAATTCCGCTGAAAATAATCCACACCCAAAATAAAGTTTAAATCTTATAATGAAAAAAAATGAAATTATAAGCAGAAGAATCAAACTGAAAAAGCTGCCTGAAGTACTTTTCTACCAAAAACTGCTTCAGAAGAAGAAAACACATCAAAATGCTAGAATTTAGTAAAAGTATGCAAAGAAGACCAAGTTGCTGCTTTGCAAATCTGATCAACCGAAGCTTCATTCCTAAACGCCCAGGAAGTAGAAACTGACCTAGTAGAATGAGCTGTAATCCTTTGAGGCGGAGTTTTACCCAACTCGACATAAGCATGATGAATTAAAGATTTCAACCAAGATGCCAAAGAAATGGCAGAGGCCTTCTGACCTTTCCTAGAACCGGAAAAGATAACAAATAGACTAGAAGTCTTTCGGAAATTCTTAGTAGCTTCAACATAATATTTCAAAGCTCTAACTACATCCAAAGAATGCAATGATCTCTCCTTAGAATTCTTAGGATTAGGACACAATGAAGGAACCACAATTTCTCTACCAATGTTGTTAGAATTCACAACCTTAGGTAAAAATTTAAAAGAAGTTCGCAACACCGCCTTATCCTGATGAAAAATCAGAAAAGGAGACTCACAAGAAAGAGCAGATAATTCAGAAACTCTTCTAGCAGAAGAGATGGCCAAAAGAAACAAAACTTTCCAAGAAAGTAATTTAATATCCATTGAATGCATAGGTTCAAACGGAGGAGCTTGAAGAGCCCCCAGAACCAAATTCAAACTCCAAGGAGGAGAAATTGACTTAATAACAGGTTTTATACGAACCAAAGCTTGTACAAAACAATGAATATCAGGAAGATTAGCAATCTTTCTGTGAATAAAGAACAGAAAGAGCAGAGATTTGTCATTTCAAGGAACTTGCAGACAAACCTTTATCCAAACCATCCTGAAGAAACTGTAAAATTCTCGGAATTCTAAAAGAATGCTAGGAAAAATGATGAGAAAGACACCAAGAAATGTAAGTCTTCCAGACTCGATAATATATCTTCCTAGATACAGATTT
Organism: Bombina bombina; assembly: GCF_027579735.1. Classification (NCBI taxonomy): domain Eukaryota; kingdom Metazoa; phylum Chordata; class Amphibia; order Anura; family Bombinatoridae; genus Bombina; species Bombina bombina. The sequence goes on along the minus strand of NC_069504.1, from coordinate 302,272,915 downwards.
ACGAGCCTGTAACATAGTATTAATCACAGAGTCAGAGAAACCTCTTTGACTAAGAATCAAGCGTTCAATCTCCATACCTTCAAATTTAAGGATTTGAGATCCTTATGGAAAAAAGGACCTTGTGACAGAAGGTCTGGTCTTAACGGAAGAGTCCACGGTTGGCAAGAGGCCATCCGGACAAGATCCGCATACCAAAACCTGTGAGGCCATGCTGGAGCCACCAGCAGAACAAACGAGCATTCCTTCAGAATCTTGGAGATTACTCTTGGAAGAAGAACTAGAGGCGGAAAGATATAGGCAGGATGATACTTCCAATGAAGTGACAATGCATCCACTGCTTCCGCCTGAGGATCCCTGGATCTGGACAGATACCTGGGAAGTTTCTTGTTTAGATGAGAAGCCATCAGATCTATTTCTGGAAGCCCCCACATTTGAACAATCTGAAGAAATACCTCTGGGTGAAGAGACCATTCGCCCGGATGTAACGTTTGGCGACTGAGATAATCCGCTTCCCAATTGTCTATACCTGGGATATGAACCGCAGAAATTAGAAAGGAGCTGGATTCCGCCCAAACCAGAATTCGAGATACTTCTTTCATAGCCAGAGGACTGTGAGTCCCTCCTTGATGATTGACATATGCCACAGTTGTGACATTGTCCGTCTGAAAACAAATGAACGACTCTCTCTTTAGAAGAGGCCATGACTGAAGAGCTCTGAAAATTGCACGGAGTTCCAAAATATTGATTGGTAATCTCACCTCCTGAGATTCCCAAACCCCTTGTGCTGTCAGAGAACCCCAAACTGCTCCCCAACCTGTCAGACTTGCATCTGTTGAAATCCCAGTCCAGGTTGGAAGAACAAAAGAAGCCCCCTGAATTAAACGATGGTGGTCTGTCCACCACATCAGAGAGTGTCGAACAATTGGTTTTAAAGATATTAATTGAGATATCTTTGTATAATCCCTGCACCACTGGTTCAGCATACAGAGCTGAAGAGGTCGCATGTGAAAACGAGCCAAGGGAACCGCGTCCAATGCAGCAGTCATAAGACCTAGAATTTCCATGCATAAGGCTACCGAAGGGAAAGATTGAGACTGAAGGTTTCGACAAGCTGAAACCAATTTCAGACGTCTCTTGTCCGTCAGAGACAGAGTCAAGGACACTGAATCTATCAGGAAACGTAAAAAAAGGTTACCCTTGTCTGAGGAATCAACGAACTGATTGATAAATTGATCCTCCAACCATATTCTAGAAGAAACAACACTCATAAAAGACTGGAAAGGTTCTTTCTAGTGAAAATGAGCAAAGGGAATTGAATCCAATGCCGAGGCCATAAGACCTAAAACTTCTATGCATATATAGCAACTGAAGGAAATAATAGAGACTAAAGGTACCGACAGACGGAACCCAATAGAATTATCCCTTGTCTGATAGAGACAAAGACAGTGACACAAACTTTCTGGAAACCTAAAAAAAGGTGACCCTTGTGTGAGGAATCAAGAGCTTTTGAAAAAAAGATCCTCTAACTATGTCCTGAAGAGTAAGTGAATCATATGAGTTTCTGCATCCTCAGAAAATAATCTGAATGAAAACAGAAAAATGAAAATATGCATTTATTGTATCTAATGAAAACAAATAATGCTATCAATGACCATAAAAAGGCAAAATAGTTTGAATAAAACTCCAAAACCCGGTTCCTAAAAAAGGAACTGGAAGAAATACCCCAGAAGATTCCAGGTCTGAGCAGCGCTTGAACCCCATGGGTGCCCAGCCATGCTTCAACAGTACCCAGAATATATAGGACAGAAACACACATAAAGAAAGTGTTAGCCTTACTGGAATAAAATCAAAGAAATTTGGACAAAATAGAACCAAATAATTTTCAAAGAAGTCTTAACCTGCCCCTTACCAGCCAAGCTGGAATGCGGCACGTACATCGCAGTATTAGGGAGCTGATTTCGAACTCCAATTACAAACGTGTTACTTGGGATAGAACTCAGGAATTCATTCTTTAATAAGAACAATTAAACTAGTATAAGCTTAAAGTTTTAGTCTTAGAACTCAATCTTGAAGCCCAGAGTAACAGTTAAGAATTGAATCCAATTATAAAAACAAATAATTGATTATCTTAGAACAAAATTCTTCTAGCTAAAATAGTTAAAGACATAGATTAACCCTCATTTGCGAAAATATTCAATAAAATGAAAACACAAATGGAATTATTAACATGATAGTCCAGTTTAAAGGACCAGTCAATACAGTGGACTTGCATAATCAATAAATGCAAAACAACAAGACAAATGCAACAGCACCTAGTCTAGTAAATGTTGTCCTTTAACAATGCTAAAATAAATCATAATCTGATACTTGATCTTAAAGTAAACAGAAAAAATGCAGCAATTGCAATATCCAAATAAATCACAGGGCCAAGAAAAGTACCGGAAACTAAATAATTTTCCAAAAATAAGATACAACTATCTAAAGGAAAATAAATACTATTTTGCTATAGAAACAATAGCATAATTAGTAGAAGTAGAGATAGCCCCAATAAATTGGAGAACCCTCCAAATTGAATTTAACTGCTGGCAAAGAATATAGTTTAAAACCTTTGAAAAAGGAATAAAAGAAAATTCTCAGCCTATTCCATTCCCTAGAATGGGGAATTGGAAAGAAAACCTCTGAAAACACAGAAGAAATAAATAGGTAGAAATAGTGTCAGCTAGTCTTAAAGAACTAGTTACCTTAATATCCAAAATAATCAACACCTTTTCAACAAAGAACAAATGTACTTTAATAATAGGAAAATAATAAAAAAGTAGATTTGTTAGTGTCAATATCTGATGAAGAAAATTTCTGAAAGAGAAAAAACATCATCAGAGAAGGATAAATCAGTATGTTGTTGGTCATTTGAAACTTCAATAATTAAAAAAGAAGTGAAAAAGACCTACATTTTTTTATTAGAAGGCACAAAGTCAGACAAAGCCTTTAAAATAGAATTAGAAAATATTTCTTATAAATCTTCTAAATATTTCTTGTACATAAAATGTAAGAATGGAAATATATAAAGCATAAACACTAATGGATTCTGCATGTAAAAGTATATCATAATACCTTATTACAAACCATAGCTAAAGATAAACATTTATAACATTTAAAATAAATGAACTTAGCTTTGGTAGAACTGAAACTCAGTTAAGCGTTTTTCCAGAAGTGGCTTCTTATTCAGGGACAATCTGAGACATCTTGCAATATGTAATAGAAAAAAACAACATATAAAGCAAAAATGATCAAATTCCTTAAATGACAGTTTCAGGAATGGGAAAAAAATGACAATGAACAAGCTTCCAGCAACCAGAAGCAATAAATAATGAGACTTAAATATTGTGGAGACAACAATGACGCTCAAATTTTTTAGCGCCAAAAAAGCCGCCCACATTATTTGGCGCCTAAATGCTTTTGGCGCCAAAATGGCGCCACATCCGGTAACACCGACATTTTTTGGCGCAAAAACGTCAAAAAATGGCGCAACTTCCGGCTACATGTATGACGCCGGAAATGACAAAAAAAATTTTGCGCCAAGAATGACGCAATAAAATGAAGTATTTTCAGCCCCCTCGAGCCTAACAGCCCACAGGAAAAAAGTCAAATTGAACATCCTGAATCAAGGCAAATAAATGTTTAAACACATATATTTAGAACTTTATATAAAAGTGCCCAACCATAGTTTAGAGTGTCACAGAAAATAAGACTTACTTACCCCAGGACACTCATCTACATGTAGTAGAAAGCCAAACAAGTACTGAAACGAGAATCAGTAGAGGTAATGGTATATAAGAGTATATCGTCGATCTGAAAAGGGAGGTAAGAGATGAATCTCTACGACCGATAACAGAGAACCTATGAAATAGACCCCGTAGAAGGAGATAATTGAATTCAAATAGGCAATACTCTCTTCACATCCCTCTGACATTCACTGCACTCTGAGAGGAAAACCGGGCTCCAACCTGCTGCGGAGCGCATATCAACGAAGAATCTAGCACAAACTTACTTCACCACCTCCACAGGAGGCAAAGTTTGTAAAAACTGATTTGTGGGTGTGGTGAGGGGTGTATTTATAGGCATTTTGAGGTTTGGGAAACTTTGCCCCTCCTGGTAGGAATGTATATCCCATACGTCACTAGCTCATGGACTCTTGCTAATTACATGAAAGAAAAATACAACCAACCCCCCCACTAAAAAAAATAACTATCTAAAATAACCTAAGCTCCCCATTGCCCTGAAAAGGGCATTTAGCTATTTTACATGCCCAGACCCTAAACCCAAAAAACCTTAAAAAAAAAATCAAACACTAACCCCCTGACGATCCACTTACAGTTCTTGAAGTCCTGCTTGAAGGATCCATCCAGCCGGCGAAGTCCTCATCCAGGCGGCAAGAAGTCTTCATCCAGATGGCGCGGGTCCATCCTGAAGAAATCCGGCGCGGAGCGTCCTCTTCATACGGTCTCCGCTGTACACTGGAACTTCAATGCAAGTGACATCATCCAAGATGGCGTCCCTTGCATTCCTATAGGCTGAAAGATTTCAATCAGCCAATAAGATTAGAGCTGCTAAAAACCTATTGGCTGTTCCAATCAGCCAATAGGATTGATCTCTCATCCTATTGGCTGTTCCAATCAGCCAATAGGATTGAGCTCTCATTCTGTTGGCCGATTGGAACAGCCAATAGGATTTTAGCAGCTCTAATCCTATTGGCTGAAATTGTTCCACCAATAGGAATGCAAGGGATGCCATCTTGGATGACGTTACTTGCATTGAAGTTCCAGTGTACGGCGGAGACCGTTTGAAGAGGATGCTCCGCACCGGATGTCTTCAGGATGGACCCACTCCGCTCCGGATGGATGAAGACTTCTTGGCGCATGGATGATGACTTCGCCGGCTGGATGGATCCTTCAAGTGGGACATCAAGAACTGTAAGTGGATCGTCGGGGGTTAGTGTTAGGTTTTTTTAAGGTTTTTTTGGGTGGGTTTTATTTTTAGTTCAGGGTCTGGGCATGTAAAAGAGCTAAATGCCCTTTTAAGGACAATGCTCATACAAATGCCCTTTTCAGGGCAATGGTTAGCTTAGTTTTTTTTTTTAGATAGTTATTTTATTTGGGTGGGTGGGTTGTGGGAGTGGTGGGTTTTACTGTTGGGAGTTTTTTTTTTTTTTTTTTTTACATGTAAAAGAGCTGTTATATTTGGGGCAATGCCCAACAAAAGGGCCATTGGTAGTTTATTGTAGGCTAGGGTTTTTTTTTTATTTTGGGGGTGCTTTTTTATTTTGATAGGGCTATTAGATTAGGTGTAATTCTTTATTTTTGATAATTTGCTTCTTATTTTTTGTATTTAGTGTTTTTTTTAATGTAATTTAGTTATTTATATTTTTTGTAAAGTTAGGTTTTAGTGTAAGGCAGCTTAGGTTTTATTTCACAGGTAAGTTTGTATTTTAACTAGGTAGTTAGTAAATATTTAACTATTTACTAACTAATTTACCTATTTTAAAATAAATACAAATTTACCTGTGAAATAAAAATAAAACCTAAGCTAGCTACAATATAACATAGTTATATTGTAGCTAGCTTAGGTTTTATTTCACAGGTAAGTTTGTATTTAGTTTAAAGTAGTTATTATTTAGTTAATAATTGTAACTTTAGTTTAGCTGTATTTTAATTGTTAAAGTTAGGGGGGTTAGGGTTACATTTAGGGGTTAATGGATTTATTTATTGGTGGGAAGCCAGAGGTTTAGGGGTTAATAACTTTAGTATAGTGGCGGCGACATCAGGAGCGGCAGATTAGGGGTTAATAGTTTTATGTAGGTGGCAGCGATGTTGGGGGCGGCAGATTAGGGGTTGATAACTGTATGTAGGTGGCGGCGATGTTGGGGGTGGCAGATTAGGGGTTAATAACTGTATGTAGGTGGTGGCGATGTTGGGGGTGACAGACTCTTGGTTTATGTTAGGTTTAAACATAACTTTTTATTTCCCCATAGACATCAATGGGGCTGCGTTACGGAGCTTTTCATTCCGCGATTGGTGGTGTTAGGCTTTTTTTTGCCGGCTCTCCCCATTAATGTTTATGGGGAAATCGTGCACGAGCACGTCAAAGCAGCGCTTGTTTTCGGTGCGGTATGGAGCTCAACGCAACCATTTCACCCACACAAGCCTGCTTTTTTTAAACTCGTAATACCAGCGCTATAGGGAGGTGAACTAATGCCGCTTTTGTGGTGGTCGTTAAAATCCCTATAGTGCTCAAAACTTGTAATCTAGCTGTTATTTGCGTTGTGGGGGTAGGCGGTGTAGGAATGAATAGGTTAATTAGTTTATTGCGTTGGTGTTGGATGGCGGTTTAGGGGTTAATAAATTAATAATTTAATTTGCGATGTGGGGGAATGGCGGATTAGAGGTTAATAAATGTATTAGGTATTTTGCTATGTTAGGGTTGGCGGATTTAGGGGTTAATAATTTTATTATTATTTTTTTTTTTTTTTAATACTTATTGCGGGCGGTTAGTTTTTTTGTAATGCTCCGTTTGCCTTCGCTGCATCCTGGTGGATTCCGAAAATGGCAGGGTGGAGAAAGAATCCACCTTTGGTGGATCCTTTCACCACACTGCCATTTACAGAATGCACCTGGATGCAGCGACATCCAGGTGAATTCTTTTGGCTGCCTCGCGCTGCCATCATTCCTTTGAGGATGCTTGCGCAACTGGCGACGGACGTATTTCAAACGCAATCATAGTATAGATTTGCTTTGTTCCCCTGATATTCTTTGTTGAAGAGATACCTGGGTAGGTGTCTGTAGCACTACTTGGCAGGAAATAGTGTTGCTATCTAGTGCTCTTGCAAATGGTTAATAATATTGCAAAACTGCTGCTATATAGTGCTCCAGACGTGCACACTCCTGAGCTTACATCACTGCTTTTTTAACAAAAGATACCAGGAGAGTGAAGAAAGTTTGATTTACGTAAATTAGAAAGTTGTTTACATTTTTATGAAATAAAAATTGTGGATTTCATGTTCTTAGAATGACACTTTTGCAAATATAATGGAGCCAAACATTTTCAGTCACATTTTAGCTGGGAAAAGAATAAATTATCTAATCTACTTTATATAATGGTAGTAAGCTGACATAGCATGCAAATTCTTTAAAATGTTATCTTAAAGTTTTTCAGTCCTCATCAATTTAAAGTTTGATATTTTGCAGATTTTTCTGCAATTAATTTATACTTTTTTGTTGATTATGAATGAATGATTTGTCTAGCATGTGGCCTGGGATAAAGTGCTTAGCTCGCCATCCACACTGTCCAAATATAGATTTCTATATGGATAAATAGTTGAGCATTTGAGGTTTTGTATGTACAGAAATAATATTTCTTTCCTAAGATATGGAGAGTCCACAACGTCATCAATTACTACTGGGAATATCACTCCTTTCCAGCAGGAGGAGGCAAAGAGCACCACAGCAAAGCTGTTAAGTGTTACTCCCCTACCCATAATCCCCAGTCATTCTCTTTGCCTCTGTCAATGGAGAAGGTGAAGTTTTGGTGTCTGCAGAAAATTGGATTTCTTTTCGCTACAAGCAAGTTTTTTAGGTATAGCTGTAGTCCACGTCAATCTCTGCAGTAGAGTAGTGGTGGTTTTAAAGCAGTTAGGAACTTGTGAGGTGGGCCTTGCTGCATTTTCCTAACATATTTGCTACCCATGGTATAAAAAGCCAGAGTAGGTTTACTCTGTTCTCTCTGTTCTCCACAGGCCTCTGTTAGGAGTATGCGTCATTTTACTCCTTGTGAGCTGTCGTCCTGCTGGACGGCTAGATGTGCAGGTAAGTGCTTTTGTCTTCTGGGGCTGGGAGACCTGCACTGAAGGTATAATGGCTGTCTGCACTTTATTATGGGACATAAAATCCTTTATGGAGGATCTTTACTTGGCAATGGGCAGGCACTTAATTGTATGTGGATATGGAGACTTATTAACTTCCTCCATGCATAGGAGGAGTTAACCCTCTATGGTGGTTCAGATATAATAGCCTACGGTTTTTCATTTTATTTTTGAAACAATACGCTTTCCTCGTTGGCCTGCCTCTGGCCTCGCTTCCATTAAGTCGTAATTCAGTTTGCGTGCACTCGCAAACCGTTAAATATGCTGTCGAAAGCAATATCGTTTATCGACTGTTTCCAATGGCGCGTTATACCTCAATATCGGCAGCTGGACTCCGGCTGCCGAAAAAATCTTTGCGTCCCATAGAAAGTAATAGAAGCCGTTAATCGATAAATTATACCAGGTTTCCAATGACAGCGCAAACCGTTAATATACTGTCGGAGGCTGTCGATACATTGAGAAATATTACACCCAGCTCAACTAGGTGTAAAAGAGGAAAAATGAGACCTATTTTCTATTGAAATTATAAAACTTGCAAATAATGCAAGTGTTTTAATGTAGAAATAAATTGTTATAAGTAATATTTATTGTTGTCTCATGTATAGAAATAGTTGAACTTATATTCTAATAGAAATATCTGTATATATTTAAATATAATAATATATGCAAGAACATATCTACAGAATGCAAACTAGATATATGCCTAGGGCAGCAATACATATTACTTATATTTATGAAGTGGTAAATATAATTATATTAAAAATTGTATTTGATTATTAAAAATATGGATAAGTGTATCTTTATTTTTCTTGAGAGGTGATCACCAGTAAGGAACACGGGCGTTAAATGTAAATTCTATAGCGTAAGGTCGGGTTACCTTAGCAACTAATTGATTTTCAAGAAATCCGACATCAGATGGAAGCGTTAACACAACGTTAACTTACAGCTACACGAAAACAGCGACTGCACGCTATCCGCAAAATATTTCAATGGAAACCTGATACTAAAATGGAGCCGTAAATTACTTTTAGCTGTCGGCCGCTTCGGTAGCTTACGGCTCCATTTTTAATGACTCAATGGAAGCGAGGCCTCTGTCGGGTATGAAGCGCGCATTTTTTTGTTGCCAAGCTTCAATCATACCGGTCACGTGACCTTCCGCTACCGCTTTCAGTATTCCTGAGCGGTGAAGGCGACTGGATGTGAGCGTGAGACCAGCTAGGTTCTGGACTTTTCTCATTACTGCTGAGATTATCGAAGCGGGCAGGTAGGCACCTCAGTGTAAGCGGAGGTGTAGAGGCCGTACAATAGATTGTTGAGCAAGTGAAAAGAATTGCTTTCTGGGGTCATTTCTCCAACATTGGTGTGTCCGGTCCACGGCGTCATCCATAACTTGTGGGAATATCTCTTCCCCAACAGGAAATGGCAAAGAGTACAGCAAAAGCTGTCCATATAGTCCCTCCTAGGCTCCGCCCACCCCAGTCATTCTCTTTGCCGTTGCACAGGCAACATCTCCACGGAGATGGTGAAGAGTATGTGGTGTTTAGTTGTAGTTTTTTATTCTACTATCAAGAGTTTGTTATTTTAAAATAGTGCTGGTATGTACTATTTACTCTGAAACAGAAAAAGATGAAGAGTTCTGTTTGTGAGAGGAATATGATTTTAGCAGCAGTAACTAAAATCGTTTGCTGTTTCCACATAGGACTGTTGAGATGAAATAACTTCAGTTGGGGGAAACAGTTGGCAGACTTTTCTGCTTAAGGTATGACTAGCCATTTTTCTAACAAAACTGTGTAATGCTGGAAGGCTGTCATTTCCCCTCATGGGGACCGGTAAGCCATTTTCTTGGTTTCAAACAGAATAAAGGGCTTAATATGGGCTATAAAACTGGTAGACACTTTTTGGGCAAGATCGATTGCTTTATTTGGGCATTTTATAAAGCTTGATGTTGATATTCACACTTAGAAACTTTGGGGAACGTTTTTTTAACGTCAGGCACTGGTTTAGACACCTTTTCAGTCAGGAAGGGCCTTCCCTGTAGTAGGCTGAGCCTCATTTTCGCGCCATTACTGCGCAGTTGCTTTTGAGAGCAGGACATGCAGCTGCATGTGTGTGGGTCTGAAAGTTGTTGAAAAGGTTCCTAGAAGGCTTCATTTGGTATTGTATACTCCCCTGGGTTTGGTAAAGTCGCAGCAAAGGCTGTAGCTGGGACTGTAGAGGGGTTAAAACTGGTAACCGGCTCCGGTTTCTTCATTTTAAGGGTTAAAGGTCTCAAATTTGGGGTGCAATACTTTGAATGCTTTAAGGCACTGTGGTGAAAATTTGGTTAAATTTGAACAATTCCTTCATAGTTTTTCACATATTCAGTAATAAAGTGTGCACTGTTTAAAATTTAAAGAGACAGTAACGGTTTTGTTTAAAAACGTTTTTTGTACTTTATTGACAAGTTTAAGCCTGTTTAACATGTCTGTGCCTTCAGATAAACTATGTTCTGTATGTATGGAAGCCAATGTGTCTCCCCCTTCAAAATTGTGTGATAATTGTGCCATAGCGTCCAAACAAAGTAAGGTCAGTACTGCCACAGATAGTAAAGTTGCCCAAGATGATTCATCAGATGAAGGGAGTAGACATAGTTCTACATCATCTCCTTCTGTGTCTACACCAGTTTTGCCCACGCAGGAGACCCCTAGTACTTCTAGCGCGCCAATGCTTATTACCATGCAACAATTGACGGCAGTAATGGATAACTCCATAGCAAATATTTTATCCAAAATGCCTGCATATCAGAGAAAGCGCGATTGCACTGTAGAGCAGGAGGGCGCTGATGATAATTGCTCTGTCATACCCTCACACCAATCTGAAGGGGCCATGAGGGAGGTTTTGTCAGATGGGGAAATTTCAGATTCAGAATTTCTCAACAGGCAGAACCTGATGTTGTGACATTTAAATTTAAATTAGAGCATCTCCGTGCACTGCTTAAGGAGGTGTTATCTACTCTGGATGATTGTGACAACCTGGTCATTCCAGAAAAATTGTGCAAGATGGACAAGTTCCTAGAGGTTCCGGTACACCCCGACGCTTTTCCTATACCCAAGCGGGTGGCGGACATAGTGAATAAGGAGTGGGAGAAGCCCGGCATACCTTTTGTTCCCCCTCCTATATTTAAGAAATTATTTCCTATGGTCGACCCCAGAAAGGACTTATCGCAGACAGTCCCTAAGGTCGAGGGGGCAGTTTCTACACTAGCCAAGTGCACTACTATTCCTATCGAGGATAATTGTGCTTTCAAAGATCCTATGGATAAAAAATTGGAGGGTTTGCTTAAAAAGATTTTTGTACAGCAAGGTTACCTCCTGCAACCCATTTCGTGCATTATTCCTGTCACTACAGCAGCGTGGTTCTGGTTCGAGGAACTAGAAAAGTCGCTCAGTAGAGAGACTCCGTATGAGGAGGTTATGGACAGAGTTCATGCACTTAAGTTAGCTAATTCCTTTATTTTAGATGCCGCTTTGCAGTTGGCTAGATTAGCGGCGAAAAATTCTGGGTTTGCAATTGTGGCGCGCAGAGCGCTCTGGCTAAAGTCTTGGTCAGCGGATGTATCTTCCAAGACAAAATTGCTTAATATCCCTTTCAAGGGGAAAACTCTTTTTGGGCCAGAATTGAAAGAGATTATCTCAGACATCACTGGGGGTAAGGGCCACGCCCTCCCACAAGATAGGCCTTTCAAAGCCAAGAATAAGTCTAATTTTCGTTCCTTTCACAATTTCAGGAACGGACCGGCTTCCAACTCTGCAGCCTCTAGACAAGAGGGTAATGCTTCACAAACCAAACCAGCTTGGAAACCGATGCAAGGCTGGAACAAGGGTAAGCAGGCCAAGAAACCTGCTGCTGCTAACAAAACAGCATGAAGGAGTAGCCCCCGATCCAGGACCGGATCTAGTAGGGGGCAGACTCTCTCTCTTTGCTCAGGCTTGGGCAAGAGATGTTCAGGACCCCTGGGCACTAGAAATAGTTTCTCAGGGTTATCTTCTGGAATTCAAGGAACTACCCCCAAGGGGAAGGTTCCACATGTCTCACTTATCTTCAAACCAAATAAAGAGACAGGCATTCTTACATTGTGTAGAAGACCTGTTAAAAATGGGAGTGATACACCCAGTTCCAACCGTGGAACTAGGAATGGGGTTTTACTCAAATCTGTTTGTGGTTCCCAAAAAAGAGGGAACCTTCAGACCAATTCTGGATTTAAAGATCCTAAACAAATTTCTCAGAGTGCCATCGTTCAAAATGGAAACCATTCGAACGATTTTACCTACAATCCAGGAGGGTCAATTTATGACTACCGTGGATCTAAAGGATGCGTATCTACATATTCCTATCCACAAAGATCATCATCAGTTCCTAAGGTTCGCCTTTCTGGACAAACATTACCAGTTTGTGGCTCTCCCATTTGGGCTAGCCACTGCTCCAAGGATTTTCACAAAGGTACTCGGGTCCCTTCTAGCGGTTCTAAGACCAAGGGGCATTGCAGTGGCACCTTACTTGGATGACATTCTGATACAAGCGTCGTCTCTTTCAAAGGCAAAGGCTCACACAGACATCGTTCTGGCCTTTCTCAGATCTCACGGATGGAAAGTGAACATAGAAAAAAGTTCCCTGTCTCCGTCGACAAGAGTTCCTTTCTTGGGGACAATAATAGATTATTTAGAAATGAGGATTTTCCTGACAGATGTCAGAAAGTCAAAACTTCTAAGCGCTTGTCAAGTTCTTCATTCTGTTCCACGTCCTTCCATAGCTCAGTGCATGGAAGTAGTAGGGTTGATGGTTGCAGCAATGGACATAGTTCCTTTTGCGCGAATTCATCTAAGACCATTACAACTGTGCATGCTGAAACAGTGGAATGGGGACTATACAGACTTGTCTCCAGTGATTCAAGTAGATCAGAATACCAGAGACTCACTCCGTTGGTGGCTAACCCAGGACCACCTGTCCCAGGGAATGAGTTTCCGCAGACCAGAGTGGGTCATCGTCACGACCGACGCCAGTCTAGTGGGCTGGGGCGCGGTCTGGAACTCCCTGAAAGCTCAGGGGCTATGGTCTCGGGAAGAGTCTCTTCTCCCGATAAACATTCTGGAACTGAGAGCGATATTCAATGCTCTCAAGGCTTGGCCTCAACTAGCAAAGGCCAGATTCATAAGATTCCAATCAGACAACATGACGACTGTTGCTTACATCAACCATCAGGGGGGAACAAGGAGTTCCCTGGCGATGAGAGAAGTGACCAAAATCATAAAATGGGCCGAGGATCACTCCTGCCACCTATCTGCGATCCACATCCCAGGAGTGGAAAACTGGGAGGCGGATTATCTGAGTCGTCAGACATTCCATTCGAGGGAGTGGGAACTCCACCCCGAGATCTTTGCCCAGTTGACTCAATTATGGGGCATTCCAGACATGGATCTAATGGCGTCTCGTCAGAACTTCAAGGTTCCTTGCTACGGGTCCAGATCCAGGGATCCCAAGGCGACTCTAGTGGATGCATTAGTAGCGCCTTGGACCTTCAACCTAGCTTATGTGTTTCCACCGTTTCCTCTGATTCCCAGGCTGGTAGCCAGGATCAAGCAGTAGAGGGCCTCGTGATCTTGATAGCTCCTGCGTGGTCACGCAGGACTTGGTATGCAGACCTGGTGAATATGTCATCGGCTCCACCATGGAAGCTACCTTTGAGACAGGATCTTCTAGTACAAGGTCCATTCGAACATCCAAATCTAGTTTCCCTTCAGCTAACGGCTTGGAAATTGAACGCTTTATTTTATCTAAGCGTGGGTTTTCGGATTCTGTAATAGATACTCTGATTCAAGCCAGAAAACCTGTGACTAGGAAGATTTACCATAAAATATGGAAAAGATATATCTGTTGGTGTGAATCCAAGGGATTCTCATGGAGTAAAATCAAAATTCCTAGGATCCTTTCTTTTCTCCAAGAAGGTTTGGATAAGGGATTATCAGCGAGTTCTCTAAAGGGACAGATTTCTGCTTTATCTGTCTTATTACACAAACGACTGGCAGCTGTGCCTGATGTTCAAGCTTTTGTTCAGGCTTTGGTCAGGATCAAGCCTGTTTACAGACCTTTGACTCCTCCCTGGAGTCTGAATTTAGTTCTTTCAGTTCTTCAAGGGGTTCCGTTTGAACCTCTACATTCCATAGATATCAAGATGTTATCTTGGAAAGTTCTGTTTTTGGTTGCTATTTCTTCTGCTAGAAGAGTTTCTGAGTTATCTGCTCTGCAGTGTAATCCGCCCTATCTGGTGTTCCATTCAGATAAGGTTGTTTTGCGTACTAAACCTGGTTTTCTTCCAAAGGTTGTTTCCAACAAGAATATTAACCAGAAAATAGTTGTGCCTTCTTTGTGTCCGAATCCAGTTTCAAAGAAGGAACGTTTGTTACCCAATCTAGATGTAGTTTGTGCTTTAAAGTTCTATTTAGAAGCAACAAAGGATTTCAGACAAACGTCTTCTCTGTTTGTCGTTTATTCTGGCAAGAGGAGAGGTCAAAAAGCTACTGCTACCTCTCTTTCCTTTTGGCTGAAAAGCATCATCCGATTGGCTTATGAGACTGCCGGACGGCAGCCTCCTGAACGCATCACAGCTCACTCTACTAGGGCTGTGGCTTCCACATGGGCCTTCAAGAACGAGGCTTCTGTTGATCAGATATGTAAGGCAGCGACTTGGTCTTCCCTGCACACTTTTGCCAAATTCTACAAATTTGATACTTTTGCTTTATCGGAGGCTATTTTTGGGAGAAAGGTTTTGCAAGCCGTGGTGCCTTCCGTTTACGCAACCTGATTGGCTCCATCCCTTCATCCGTGTCCTAAAGCTTTGGTATTGGTTCCCACAAGTTATGGATGACGCCGTGGACCGGACACACCAATGTTGGAGAAAACAGAATTAATGCTTACCTGATAAATTACTTTCTCCAACGGTGTGTCCGGTCCACGGCCCGCCCTGGTTTTTTAATCAGGTTTGATGAATTTATTTCTTTAACTACAGTCACCACGACACCCTATAGTTTCTCTTGTTTTTCTCCTGTCCGTCGGTCGAATGACTGGGGTGGGCGGAGCCTAGGAGGGACTATATGGACAGCTTTTGCTGTACTCTTTGCCATTTCCTGTTGGGGAAGAGATATTCCCACAAGTTATGGATGACGCCCTGGACCGGACACACCGTTGGAGAAAGTAATTTATCAGGTAAGTATAAATTCTGTTTTTACTTTAAGCAGATGATGCGATTTGTCTATCTATGCTATTCCGCTCTACTGTTTCTAAAAGGGACAGTATATTAAATAAGTGTATTTTAATTTTTTGTCTTTAATGTTAGTCAATATATTTTCCTTGGGTATGGAAGAGGATTCTGTTCTTTGAACTTGTGTCTCCTATGTTTACAGAACCAAATTGTGTTGCCCATGCAATTTTGTACCTCTTGTCTAGATAGAACCTTAAAACACAAAGATAGAATTTTTTGTTTCTGAGCCACATATCTCTCAGGGTGATGCTGTTCAGGCAATGTCACACCTTTCTCCTCAAACGTCCCAAGCCTTAGTGACGTCACATACAGTGCCCTGCGGTTCCTCTCAATCTCCAGGAGGAGTTTATTTGCCTTCAGAAATTGCTGCCCACGTATCTTCTGCAGTATCTGCGGCTTTATCTGCTATTCCTTTGCTTCAAGGAAAATGCAAGAGGAAAACTAAAGTTTCAGATAGTAAGGTTTCTGTTCCAACCTCTGCTACTCAGGTTGTCCTTCCTCATAAGTCTGATGAGGAGGATACGTCGGTAGCCTCTGAGGGTGAAATCTCAGTTTTGGACAGTATATTTCCTACATCTGATGCTGAAGTAGTATCGTTCAGATTTAAGCTTGAACACCTTTGTGTATTGTTAAAGGAGGTTTTGGCTACTTTGGATGACTCTGATACTTCTATCATTGTCAACCCTAAGAAATCAAGTAAACTTAATAAATACTTTGATGTTCCTTCCTCTGTGGAAGTGTTTCCGGTTCTAGACCGTGCTACAGGAATGGGAGAAGCCAGGGATACCTTTTTCACCGTCCCCTATTTTTAAAAAGGTTTCCTGTCGCTGACTCCATTAAAGAGTCATGGTGCACAGTGCTTAAAGTAGAAGGGGCTATTTCTACTCTGGCTAAGAGGACTACGATCCCTATAGAACATAGCTGCTCTTTTAAGGATCCAATGGACAAAAAACTGGAGGCTCATTTAAAGAAGATGTATGTTCATCATGGTCTTTAATGGCAAACTGCGGTTTGTATTGCCACAGTGTCAAGTGCGGCATCCTATTGGTACGATGCCTTGTCTGATTCTCTTCAGGCTGAGACTCCTTTTGGAGGAGATCCAAGGCAGGATTAAGGCTCTCAGGCTAGACAATTCCTATATTTCTGATGCTATCATGCAAGTTATTAAACTGGGAGCCAAGATATCTGGTTTTGCTGTGCTAGCCCGCAGGGCGTTATGGCTAAAATCTAGGTCAGCTGATGTTACCTCTAACTTCAGGCTTCTGGTGCGTCCTTACAAGGATAAGACCTTGTTTGGACCTGGTTTGGCAGAAATAATTTTTTATATTACGTGTGGAAAAGGGTCTTTTCTGCCACAAGACAAGAAGAATAGACCTAAATGGAGTCAAAGTAATTTTCGTTCCTTTCGTAACTTCAAAGGAAAGTCTTATTCTCCCTCTTCCATGCAGGAACAGTCCAAGTCTTCTTGGAAACCCAATCGGACTTCGAACAAGAGGAAGCAATCAAAGAAGCCCGCAGCTGAGCCTAAATCAGCATGAAGGGTTTGCCCCCGATCCAGGATCGGATCAAGTGGGGGGTAGACTTTCTCTTTTTTTATCAAGCGTGGATACGAGGTGTTCCAGATCGCTGGGCTGTGGACATAGTATCTCAGGGTTACAAAATAGAATTCAAGACTTTTCCTTCTAGGGGCAGGTTCTACCTCTCAAGATTATCTGCAGACCAGATAGAGAGGTGTTCTTGAATTGCGTTCGGGACCTTTCTCCTCTGGGAGTGATAGTTCCAGTAAGGGAACAGGGTCTAAGATTCTATTCAAATCTGTTTGTGGTTCCCAAAAAAGAGGGAACTTTTTGTCCTATTCTAGACCTAAAATGTCTCAAGTTTCTTAGGGTTCCATCCTTCAAGATGGAAAACATTTGTTCCATTCTGCCTTTTGTCCAAGAGGGTTAGTTCATGACGACCATAAACCTAAAGGATGTGTATCTTTAAGTTCCCATCCACAGGGATCATCACAAGTTCCTGAGATTCGCCTTTCTAGCAAACACTTTTAGTTTGTGGCTCTTCCGTTTGTCCTTGCCACAGCTCCCCGAATTTTCTCAAAGGTTCTGTGGCGTCTCTTGGCAGTGATAAGGTCTCAGGGAATTGGAGTGGCACCCTACCTGGACTACATATTGGTTCAGGTTCCATCTTTTTAACAAGCAAATTCTCATACAGAGATCTTGTTGTCTTTTATAAGTTCCAACAGTTGGAAAGTTAATCTTGGAAAGAGTTCCCTTGTTCTAGCTACTAAGGTGGTTTTCTTAGGGACGATAATAGATTTCCTAACTATGAAGATTTTTCTGACAGAGTTCAGAAAATCTGAAATTTTCTTCTCTTGCCTCTCTCTTCAGTCTACTGTTCGGCCATCAGTGGCTCAATCTATGGAGGTAATTGGTCTGATGGTCGCTTCCATGGACATAATTTCCTTTGCTCATTTCCATTTGAGAGCTCTGTAATTATGCATGCTCAGACAATGGAACGGGGACCATTCAAACCTGTCTTAGAGAATAGATCTAGATCAGTCGACAAGAGACTCTCTTCCATGGTGGGTTTCTGAAGAGCATCTGTCTCAGGGCACATGCTTCCGGAGACCTTCCTGGGTGATCTTGACCACGGACGCCAGTCTACTGGGCTAGGGAGCAGTCTGGGACTCGTTGAAGGTGCAGGGACTCTGGACTCAGGAGGAGTCTGCTCTCCCCATAAATATCTCTGCAGAATGCCAAGCTTCCAAGGTACGGGTCAAGGTCAAGAGATCCACAGGCCTATTTGATAGATGCTCTGGTGGTTCCTTGGGATTTCAGTCTAGAATACCTGTTTTCACCGTTTGTTCTCCTTCCACAAGGCATTGCTCATATCAAACAGGAGAGAGCATCCGTAATTCTATTAGCTCCTGCTTGGCCTCGCAGGATCTGGTATGCAAACCTAGTGAAGATGTCATCTCTTCCACCTTGGAGGTTGCCTCTGAGGAAGGACCTTCTAACTCAGGGTCCATTCCTTCATCCAAATCTCTTTTCTCTGAAGCTGACTGCTTGGAGAGTGAACGCCTAGTTTTGTCTAAGTGTGGTTTTTCTGAGTCGGTCATTGAGACCCTGCTTTAGGCTCGCAAGCCTGTTACTAGAAAGAGTTACCATAAGATATAACGTAAATATCTTCACTGGTGTGAATCCAGGGGCTACTCGGAGTAGGGTCAGGATTCTTAGGATTTTGTCTTTTCTCCAGGAAGGTCTGGAGAAGGGTTTGTCAGTCAGTACTCTGAAGGGTCAGATTTCTGCATTATCCATTTTGTTACACAAGCGTCTGGCGGATTTGCCAGATGTGCAATCCTTTTGTCAGGCCCTGGTCAGAATCGGGCCTGTGTTCCTGTTGCTCCTCCTTGGTGCATTAACCTTGTTCTTAAAATTTTGCAGCAGGCTCCGTTTGAGCCGTTGCACTCCATAGATATTAAGTTGTTATCTTGGAAAGTTTTGTTTCGTATTGCTATCTCTTCTGCTCAGTCTCAGAACTCTCAGTTTTGCAGTGTGATTAGCCTTACCTTATCTTTCATACTGATAAGGTGGTTCTTCGTACTAAGTTGGGTTTTCTTCCTAAAGTGGTTTCGGATAGAAATATTAATCAGGAAATTATTGTTCCTTTTCTGTGTCCTAATACTTCTTCTCATAAGGAACGTCTGTTGCACAACTTGGACGTTGTGCGTGCTCTAAAATTCTACCTACAGGCGACTAAGGAATTTCGCCAATCCTCTGCCCCGTTTGTCTTTCTCTGGAAAGCTTAAAGGGCAGAAGGCTACTGCTACTTCTTTCCCTCTGATTGAGAAGTATAATTCGTTTTGCTTATGAGACTGCTGGTCAGAGAGAATTACGGCTGTCTCCTCTTCTTGGGCTTTCAAAAATGAAGCATCTGTGGAACAGATTTGCAAGGCTGCAACTTGGTCCTCTTTGCATACATTTTCAAAATTTTTCAAATTTGGTACTTTTTCCTCGGCTGAGGCTTTTTTTTGGGAGAAAGGTTCTTCAAGTGGTGGTGCCTTCTGTTTAGGTCTGTCTGTCTTGTTCTCCCTTCCTAGTCATCTGTGTCCTCTAGCTTGGGTATTGGTTCTCACTAGTTATTGATGACGTTGTGTACTCTCCATATCTTAGGAAAGAAAACATAATTTATGCTTACCTGATACATTTCTTTCCGGATGTGGAGAGTCCACAACCCCACCCTTTAGTTTAAGACGGTTATTTTTTTACTAAACCTCAGGCACCTCTACACCTTTGTGTTATTCCTTTTTCCATTTCCCTTTGTTCAAATGACTAGGGATTATGGGTAGGGGAGTGACACTTAACAGCTTTGCTGTAGTGCTCTTTGCCTCCTCCTGCTGGCCAGGAGTGACATTTCATTAGTAATTGATGACGTTGTGGACTCTCCATATCCGTAAAGAAAGAAATTTATCAGGTAAGCATAATTTTTTTTTTTTAATTCACAATTCCTGCAGCTCGAAAATACGATGTTTCCAATCATTTAAAAAAAAATTCCAATCATTGTTAAAGATTAATTTTTATTAACCATTATGACAACTACATTTGCTTGATATATTTCCAGGTTTGATAATCCTGCAGCAGTCAGTACAACACCTGCAAGACAGTTGACATTTAATTATCTGCTTCCTGTAAATGCCTGGCTCCTCCTTAATCCATCAGAATTGTGTTGTGATTGGACAATGGGAACAATTCCATTGGTTGAATCTATTCTAGATATCAGGAATTTGGCTACATTGATTTTCTTTAGTGTTCTGGGAGTATTGGTGGTGTTCAGTGTCCGATATCCTGGAGACTCTTCCAAAACTGTTTTAATGGTAAGAAAACAAAATATAAGGTAAACTGTGTTGTCTGGAAAGTTATCATAGTTTACACCAGTTATAGCTGGTTATGCTCCAGCCAATCAAGGTGCAGGTTAGCTCATCTTAAAGAGATTGTAAATGCTAGCACTTTTAAAAACACTAGGCTGTATCAGTGCACTAAATAAAATTAACATTCATGTCATGAAATTTATGTGAATGTATGTTAACTTTTTTTTTGTAGCTATCTTTTTTCCCATGAGGTGACATTTTAGCCCCTTATCCAATAACTGTGCTAGCCATACGGCACTGCAGTGTTAATTTTGACGTTTCGATTTAGTCTTAGTTTTAGTCTTTTGACTAAAATGCCATTTTAGTTTTAGTCGTATTTTAGTCATCTGAGTTGTTTTAGTCTAGTTTTAGTCGACTGAATTTCCAGTAGATTTTAGTCTACTAAATTTCTAGTAGATTTTAGTCAACTAAAATCGAAGGGGTTTAGTTAAAGTGTACTGCATTATTTAAGCATTTCTCTATTATTTGCAAACTGATTATATACTCCAGGAGTTAAACGTAACACCTGTTATTATTTATGGTATTAAGGTTTAAACATGCAATACAGACACAGATTTAGCCGTTGTGATATATAACGTCTTTATTAAACTTAAAATTAAAGGGCCACTAAACACAAAATCTTTCTTTCATGATTCAGATAGAGAATACAAATTTAAACAACATTAAAATTTACTTCTATTATTTATTTTGCTTCATTTTTTAGATATCCTTAGTTGAAGAAAAAGCAATGCACATGATGAGCCAATCACATGAGGCTTCTATGTGCAGCAACCAATCAGCAGCTACTGAGCATATCTAGATATGCTTTTCAGCAAAAGAATATCAAGAGAATAAAACAAATTAGATAATATAAGTAAATTAGAAAGATGTTTAAAATTGCATTCTCTTTCTAAATCATGAAAGAAAAAATGTGGGTTTCATGGCCCTTTAAATAAAATCAAGTTTCATAAACAAACAGAAGTGCAACTTTAAAATATAAAAAAAATCTGTAAACTGTATTGCACATATTACCCAATATAAAAACTTTAACTTTTCTCTGTTAATAATTAAAACAAGTATCAAGTTACTCAACATAACAAAATGTTTCTGCAGCTAGCACAGGCACAGCATAACTTAAACCCATACTCGTGGGTTATGTTTATTTCTATAGGAAGAATCAATTGATTGATCACAGATTCAAACATTTTTCGGCAGCGATATTAGCACTGTTCTAGAACTTCCAAACTCATGATAAATTACTCCTGGAGTAAAGGTTTATTAACCTGTTTTTATTTATGGTATTAAGGTTTGAACATGCAATACAGATTTAACAGATTTAACTGTTGTGATATATAACATGTCTTTATCTTAAAATTTTATAAAATTAAGTTTCGTAAATTTTACAACAGAGCAGTAATTAGATATGGATTGATTATAACACCTTGCATAAAATATTTTTGTCAGCAAATTTTTATTTAGTCTTAACTAAAATGTCATTTTGATTTAGTTTTAGTCATAGTCTTTTGACTAAAATGCCGTTTTAGTCGTATTTTAGTTATCAGAATTTCTTTAGTTTAATACTCATTTTAGTCTAGTTTTAGTCGACGAAATTAACACTGTGGCACTGTTTCGAAAACGCTTGCATTTACAATCACTTTAATAAGATAAATGTATTTGTAGCATTTGGTTTATCAAAATGTTTTGCTAGTTTATTTTTAATTTAAAAATTGTCCACTGCGTGGCAGCATTGAGTTAAAAAATATCCTCATGCAGACAGTGTTTGTGCTTTTTCAATATTAAAGTAATAAAAAATGGGGAAAAGGTTATGCGTAATGCAATTTTAATAATTAAAAGTTTAAGCAGAGTAATAAAAAAAAAGGATATTTGCTCTGCTTTGTAAGCTTTTGAAGCTGTAGGTGGTAGAGAATGTCCTATTTTGTTAATTCCTTATATTGTGATGTATTTGTTTTTTTAGAACTTTGCTATAAATGCCACTGGGATTAAAATGAATGTTCAGTTTTATAGTTGCAGGTTTTATCTTTTTTATTTAAATAGCTACTTATGTGTTATACATTTATGTGTAATTTTAGCTGCAAAATATCAGTACATGGTATTTTCAGTAATACTTATTAAATTATTTGTGAATGTCTTCTAGTTGTAAAGAAAACATCGGGCAAAAAAAGAATAGATTGATAATTTTAGTTCTCAAAGTGATGGTACATTTTTAACTAATCGGAAATCAAAATTTTAAATACTGTATGTATATGAACCATAAACCACCGTGATCCTTATATAAGCGCTGAAGTTATTATTTTCAAAGCATATTATTCACAACTCAATGCTTCAATGACTTGTTAAAGAAGCCATTGTGTAACTAATTCCTTAGTGTTACAGATCTTTGGCGTTTACTCACAAGATGTACAATTTGCAATTATTTTACTTTCGATAGTGCTATGACTTGAGTATATCATGCAACATCTATGCATTCACAAAGATAGCACTATGTTAAAGTGACTCACCGCGTAGGGCAGTGCCGGCGCTTTCTCTATGATCCGCTGCTTCTCCGGGTATAACTGAGCCTTGGCTGGTACACCCGTTACCTTCAAATCCTTTCCAGAATATTGTGGTGTGGGTGCCTTCAGTCACTTGACAGAGGATCTCACTCACTAGGGATGGAGCTGCCTGTCGCTCCAAAATACTTGCTTCTTGAAAGCCAAAAACAAAATTGGATGCCAATGAATGCAGTAAAACTTTAACTTTTATTCCTGTATAATAAAATCCTGATGAAGTGCTGCTAACGGGCACGAAACGTTCAGGATAGCGTGGTGGCACGGAGTGCCATTTTTTGCACTATTGTACACGTGTTTATTATACAGGAATGAAAGTTGTATTACTGAATTTATTTTCATCCGATTTTTTGTTTTGGGACTTTTTTTCTCAATAAGCGAGTTATTATTTTATGTATAAAGGTCAATATAAATGTATGTAAAAAAAAATAAAAAGGGATTTACCATTCTTTTTTTACCATTCTCACAAGCCACACAGCAGCTCAGCAATGCCCCCCCCCCCCCTTAATGTAATGTGGCTATTAAGCCAATTAGATTAGAGGTGAAAACGTCACCTTAGGAAGAAAAATAATAAAGGAAAGTGGGCAGGCGGAGGGGGGATAAAAAGATAAAAACCTGGGAAGAAATAAAAAATATTTGCATTGATCTTTATGCATAAAATAATACAGATTTTGAATTTTTTTAGTTAAATTTACCATCACTTTAATGCTTGATCACAATTTTGAATTAGTTTTTTGTTCATTAAAGGATTCTATGTCTACATTAAAACTGTATGTCACAGGTACTCTAAAATTTAAAATGAATAAATGCAATTAAATTTATTTGTACAAATATTTTATAATTTAGGTGTATTTCATAACTAGTGTTAGCAGTATTATGATCATTTTTTTTAATTTATTTCTTTCTTTAGGCACTTTGCCTGATTGTTTTGCCTTTCATACCTGCATCAAATCTCTTCTTTCCTGTTGGATTTGTTGTGGCAGAAAGAGTATTATACGTTCCTAGCATGGGATTCTGTATGCTTGTTGCACATGGTTGGAAGAAGTTATCCAGCAAAAGGTAGGTACATGCTACTGCACACAATGCCAGAAAATTGTATACAAAGTTAAAATTCGAAACTATTTTGAGTACCCGCAGCTCTACCAACTCATAAGAAGTAGTATTTATAATTTTCATTTAAATACTCTAGTTTTCATAAGAGGGGGCTACAAAATACACCAAACATTGTAAATAATCTTGTCCCTTTTGCTTTTCGCAAAGTTACTTAGCAGAATATATCAATCAAAAATCAATGAGTACTGGCACCTTTTTTTTTGTGTGTGTGTACCGGTACCTTTTCTTTTACAAAATAACACGGTTTATGTATGTGTGTGTGTGTGTGTGTGTGTGTGTGTGTGTGTGTGTGTATATATATATATATATATATATATATATATATATATATATATATATATATATATATAATCTATATATCTCTCCGGATTACTGTCGAGTCCTTTCTAAGTACCCTGGGGACTTATTATATATGGCTATAAATACTGTTTAGCAGATTATCCTTCCTTTAATAATCTGCAACATGGGAATGTCCACAGCACAATTTGCTTAAAAAGTATCTTTATTGACAAAAGATAGAGCGACGTTTCGTGACTACTGTCACTTAATCATGCTATACATACAATACTCAGAGGTAGCTCTTTTAAACAGTTATCTTGGCGCCAATACATTTTACTCTTGAGCGCCACCTGCTGCACAAAATATCTTACTCTTCAAGCCTTCAAAATTTATACAATTTACAACAAGATACTTTTTGTTAAAGATACATAGTTTAAACATTTTTACAGCAGACATACTATCCTACAACATTAAACTATGTATCTTTAACAAAAAGTATCTTGTTGTAAATTGTATAAATTTTGAAGGCTTGAAGAGTAAGATATTTTGTGCAGCAGGTGGCGCTCAAGAGTAAAATGTATTGGCGCCAAGATAACTGTTTAAAAGAGCTACCTCTGAGTATTGTATGTATAGCATGATTAAGTGACAGTAGTCACGAAACGTCGCTCTATCTTTTGTCAATAAAGATACTTTTTAAGCAAATTGTGCTGTGGACATTCCCATGTTGCATATTGTTATAGTGGAATTGGGCAGATTTCCACGGTCGACACGAGCACAGTATTTTGCCTGGCAGCTGTTCTACACATTGCTGAGGATCCTTTAATAATCTGGGTGCAATACTTTTTGGAAGCATTATTTAGGATAGTGTTAATTTTGGAGTAAAATTAACGTTTATAAGCACGGTTTAAAGCATTTATTAAAGTGTTTAAACAACTTTCTGGTCTGTTCATCATGTCTGACTTTGAGGAAACTCAGTGTTCTATGTGTTTAGATGCCATTGTGGAACCCCCTCTTACATTGTGTACCTCTTGTACTGAAAGGGCCTTACATTGTAAAGAGCATATTTTAAGTAAAGATAGTGTGTCTAAGGAAGATTCTCAGTTGAAGAAAATCAGGATATGCCATCCAATTCTCCCCAAGTGTCACAACCTTTAACGCCCACGCAAGCGACGTCTAGTACATCTAGTGCGTCTAATTCCTTTACTCTGCAGGAGATGGTTGCAGTTATGTCAACTACCCTTACAGAGGTATTATCTAAATTACCAGTGTTACAAGGTAAACACAGTAGGTCAGGTATTAATGGAAATACTGAATCCTCTGATGCTGTATTAGCTATTTCCGATATACCCTCACAGTGTTCTGAGTTGGGGGTCAGGGAATTACTGTCTGAGAGAGAAATCTCAGACTCAGGGAATGTATTACCTCAGACAGATTTGGACACTATGTCCTTTAAATTTAAGCTTGAACACCTCCGCCTATTACTTCGGGAGGTTTTAGCGACTCTGGATGATTGTGACACTATTGTGATACCACCAGAGAAATTGTGTAAAATGGATAAATATCTAGAAATACCTGCTTACACTGATGTTTTTCCGGTTCCTAAGAGAATTTCGGAAATTATAAAAAAGGAATGGGATAGACCAGGTATACCGTTTTCTTCCCCTCCTACTTTTAAGAATATGTTTCCCATATCAGACGCCATTCGGGACTCGTGGCAAACTGTCCCTAAGGTAGAGGGAGCAATATCTAACCTGGCTAAGCGTACAACTATAGCCATTGAGGACAGTTGTGCTTTCAAAGATCCTATGGATAAAAAATTAGAGGGTCTTCTAAAGAAATGATTTATTAATCAGGGGTTTCTTTTACAACCTACGGCTTGCATTGTTCCAGTAACTACTGCAGCAGCTTTTTGGTTTGAGGCTCTATAGGAGTCTGTTAAGGTGGAGACCCCGTTAGATGACATTTTGGATAGAATTAAAGCTCTCAAACTAGCTAATTCTTTTATTACTGATGCCGCTTTTCAAATTGCAAAATTAGCGGCGAAAAATGCAGGATTTGCTATTTTAGCACGTAGAGCGTTGTGCCTCAAATTTTGGTCTGCTGATGTGTCATCAAAAACTAAGCTTTTGGCTATTCCTTTTAAAGGTAAGACCCTTTTTGTGCCTGAATTGAAGGAGATTATTTCTGACATTACAGGAGGTAAAGGCCATGCCCTACCTCAGGATAAGTCTGTTAAGATGAGGGGTAAACAATATAATTTTCGTTCCTTTCGGAACTTTAAGGGTGGACCCCCACTTCCTCCTCTTCCACAAAGCAGGAAGGGGACTTTACCCAATCTAAGTCAGTTTGGAGACCCAACCAGAACTGGAATAAGGGTAAACAATCTAAAAAGCCCACTGCTGCTACTAAGACAGCATGAAGGGGCGGCCCCCGAACCGGGACCGGATTTAGTAGGGGGCAGACTCTCGTTCTTTGCCCAGGCTTGGGCAAGAGATGTTCAGGACCCCTGGGCACTAGAGATAGTGACCCACAGTTATCAATTGGAATTCAAGGATTTTCTTCCAAGAGGGAGATTTCATCTTTCAGGATTATCTGCAAACCAGATTAAAAGAGAGGCGTTCTTACGCTGTGTAAAAAACCTTTTTACCATGGGAGTGATTTGTCCGGTTCCAGTATTGGGACAGGGACAGGGGTTTTACTCAAATCTATTCGTGGTTCCCAAAAAAAGATGGGAACTTTCCGACCCATATTAGACCTCAAGGGTCTAAACAAATTTCTCAGTCCCATCATTCAAGATGGAGACTATACAAACAATTTTACCAATGATCCAGGAGGGTCAATATATGACTACCGTGGTCTTAAAGGATGCTTACCTTCATATTCCTATCCACAAGGATCATCATCAGTTTCTAAGGTTTGCCTTCTTGGACAAACATTATCAGTTTGTGGCTCTTCCCTTCGGGTTGGCATAGCAGTGGCTCCTTATCTGGACGATATTCTGATCCAAGCGTCAACATATCAACTGACAAGGTCTCACACGGACACAGTGTTGTCTTTCCTGAGAACTCACGGTTTTAAGGTGAACATAGAGAAAAGTTCTCTTGTTCCACAGACAAGGGTTCCTTTCTTGGGAACTTTCATAGACTCGGTAGCGATGAAAATATTTCTGACGGAGGTCAGAAAATCAGAGATTCTAAATACTTGCCGAGCACTTCAGTCCATTCCTCGGCCATCAGTGGCTCAGTGTATGGAGGTAATTGGATTAATGGTAGCGGCAATGGACATCGACAGTGGAATGGGGACTATGCGAATTTATCTCCTCAGATAAATCTGGATCAAGAGACCAGAGACTCTCTTCTTTGGTGGTTGTCACCGGATCATCTGTCCCAGGGCACTTGTTTCCGCAGACCCACGTGGGTGATAGTGACAATGGACGCCAGCCGTCTGGGCTGGGGCGCAGTCTGGAATTCCCTGAAGGCTCAGGGTCTTTGGACTCAGGTGGAGTCTCTACTTCCAATCAATATTCTGGAACTGAGAGCAATATTCAATGCGCTTCACGCATGGCCTCAGTTGGTTTCGGCCAAATTAATCAGATTCCAGTCGGACGACAACATGACTGTGGCTTATATCAATCATCAAAGGGGAACAAGGAGTTCCTTAGCAATGAGAGAAGTATCCAAGATAATCCGTTGGGCAGAGGCCCACTCTTGTCATCTGTCAGCAATCTACATCCCAAGAGTAGAGAACTGGGAAGCGGATTTTCTATGTCGACAGACTTTTCATCCAGGGGAGTGGGAACGTCACCCGGAGGTATTTGCCTCATTGATTTTCCGATGGGGCAGACCGGAATTGGATCTGATGGCATCTCGACAGAATGCCAAGCTTCCAAGATACGGATCCAGGTCAAGAGATCCCCAGGCTGAACTGATAGATGCCTTGGCAGTGCCTTGGTCGTTCAGCCTAGCTTATGTGTTTCCACCGTTTCCTCTCCTTCCACGCGTGATTGCTTGAATCAAACAGGAGAGAGCTTCAGTGATCCTGATAGCGCCTGCGTGGCCACGCAGGACTTGGTATGCGGATCTAGTGGACATGTCTTCTCTGCCACGGTGGAAACTTCCTTTGAGACAGGACCTTCTCATTCAAGGTCCTTTCCAACATCCAAATCTAATTTCTCTGCAGCTAACTGCGTGGAGATTGAGCGCTTGATTTTATCGAAGCGAGGATTCTCTGATTCGTTTATCAGTACTTTGATACAGGTCAGAAAGCCTGTCACTAGAAAGATCTATCATAAGATGTGGCATAAATATCTTTATTGGTGTGAATCCAAGGGTTACTCATAGGATTCCTAGGATTTTGTCCTTTCTCCAAGAAGGTTTGGAGAAAGGCTTATCAGCGAGTTCCTTAAAGGGACAAATTTCTGCATTGTCAATTTTGTTTCACAAACGTTTGGCAGATGTGCCAGATGTTCAGTCTTTTTGTCAGGCTCTAAACAGAATTAAGCCTGTATTTAGACCAATTACTCCTCCCTGGAGTTTGAATTTAGTTCTTAGAGTTCTTCAAGGGATTCAGTTTGAACCCATGCATTCCATAGATATTTAATTGTTATCTTGGAAAGTTCTGTTTTTAGTTGCTATTTCTTCTGCTCGAAGAGTTTCTGAGCTTTCAGCGCTACAGTGTGATTCTCCTTATCTCATTTTTCATTCTGATAAGGTGGTGTTGCGTTCCAAACCTGGATTCCTTCCTAAGGTTGTTTCAAATAAGATTATTAATCAGGAAATTGTTGTTCCTTCCTTGTGTCCTAACCCTTCTTCTAAGAAGGAGCGTATGTTGCAAAATTTGGATGTGTTCCGTGCCTTAAAGTTTTACTTACAGTCAACTAAGGATTTCCGTCAATCATCTTCATTGTTTATTCTGGAAAGCGTAGGGGTCAAAAAGCTACGGCTACCTCTTTCTTTTTGGCTGAGAAGTATCATCCGCCTGGCATATGAGACTGCTGGACAGCAGCCTCCTGAAAGAATTACGGCTCATTCTACTGGGGCTGTGGTTTCCACATGGGCCTTTAAATACGATGCATCTGTTGAACAGATTTGTAAGGCTACGACTTGGTCGTCCCTTCACACTTTTTCCAAATTTTACAAATTTGATACTTTTTGCTTCTTCTGAGGCTATGTTTAGGAGAAAGGTTCTTCAAGCAGTGTCCTTTTGCTTTGGTATTGCTTTCCCACAAGTAAGGATGAAATCCGTGGACTCGTCATATCTTTGTAAAAGAAAAGTAAATTTATGCTTACCTGATAAATTAATTTCTTTTAAGATATGACGAGTCCACGGTCCACCCTGTTCTTTTTAAGACAGTTTTTCTTTATATTTTTTGTAAACTTCAGTCACCTCTGCGTGAGTTATGTCAAAAAAGGGGATATGTTTCTTAACACTGTTAATGAGATAATCTCAAGTCACTGGGAACTCAGTTATGTTATAAAATATAACTTTTATTAGCGTTGTTTAAAAAAAGACAGCTTATATATTGTAATACTTTGCTGTCCTCACTTGGATAAAAAACACACCTCCTTTGTATTGTTATACATTATACATCTATTCTTGAGTTGGTTACAACACCGAGGAATATAGAGTATTATATATGAAGCCTAAGTATTTATTGTATTTTCAAAATAAAAAATTGGCCATATGTGTGGCTTGTTTGAAAATTACACCTTGTTGGCTAAATATATTATCTAACAGGTTTAAAGTTCCTGTGTGTTACATGTAGTCCTGATATATTACTTAAAATATTATTAGGTAATAAACATGTGATTCTATGGTCAATGTGGTAACAGGGGTATATGGTAATTTTAATTAACTTAAATTCAAGTGTGCATATAGTATTCTGTTTGTGCACAGTTGTTTCTTAAAAGTTCTCTATTGCGGTAACTTTTAATTCTATAATCAAATTCTTAAGTTTGTTAAATCAAGAGCTGCTGTGTAAATATTAATGTCACTCGCTGATATTAGTGTTTGCAGCAAGTTGAATGTCAGGAAAAATGCGCTTCAAATTTGAGCTCCTGTTGTACTATTAAGTCACCTTACATACTATATCACTCATACATGCTGATACTGCATTAGCAAATTATTTTGCAACAAAAATGATACTTTTAATAGCTGGTTTCACTCCTGCAGTTATAAATTAAATGTATTGTTACTCTGTAGCTTAAGTAAATAAGGAAAACCAATGTTCCACTTTAACTCAAAAAGAGCAAGCAAATAACGTTGAGTTAAAACAATATACTGTACAAAGAATCCGTTTTACCAGTTATGCTATTGTTTCTATGCCCCACTGAAAATGTTTCAAGCTGACACTACCGTTGAACCACATTACTATAGTTATTCCAGTTACTCATAATTAACACTACATGTATTGTACTAGTCTATGCGACCAACTGTTAATTATAAAGTGTCACTATTATCAACAACACAAAGGAGAGCAAGTTTTAAAAATTAGAAACCCCTGACGCGGCGTTTTACATACGCTTCCTCAGAGGGAAATAACTATAGCAATGTGGTTCAGCAATAGTTAACGGCACGGTAGTGTCAAACAGCTTGAAACATTTTCAGTGGGGCATAGAAACAATAGCATAACTGGTAAAACGGATAAGCATTAAGTGATGTAGCACAATTCAGCTGTCATCGCTAAAGACAACTAACAGTTCATTTAAAACGGCTTGTGGCAAAAAAGGCTCTAAGCAATTTTAGGAAATTTATGTCTTTCAAGAATATAGCAATACAATTCAGCTATAACATACAGCGACAACTAACAACAAGCTGGAAACCACTCTAAGCTAAAGGTTTCAAGCAGTCCCTAAAATAACACCTGTTGCTCTTTCAATCATATAGCGAAGTATATAAACAACTCGGGCATAATAAACTAACTCAAAAAGAGCAAGCAAATAACGTAACTGAGTTAAAACAATATACTGTACTGTACAAAGAATTTAAAGTGGAACATTGGTTTTCCTTATTTACTTAAGCTACAGAGTAACAATACATTCAATTTATAACTGCAGGAGTGAAATCAGCTATTAAAAGTATCATTTTTGTTGCAAAATAATTCGCTAATGCAGTATCAGCATGTATGAGTGATATAGTATGTAAGGTGACTTAATAGTACAACAGGAGCTCAAATTTGAAGCACATTTTTCCTGACATTCAACTTGCTGCAAACACTAATATCAGCGTGTGACATTAATATTTACACAGCAGCTCTTGATTTAAAGGGACACTGAACCCAAAATATTTATTTTGTAATTCAGATAGAGCATGCAATTTTAAGCAACTTTCTAATTTACTCCTATTATCAATTTTTCTTCGTTCTCTTGCTAACTTTATTTGAAAAAGAAGGCATCTAAGCTTTTTTTTTTTGGGTTCAGAACTCCGGACAGCACTTTTTTATTGGAGGATGAATTTATCCACCAACCAGCAAGGACAACCCAGGTTGTTCACCAAAAATGGGCCGGCATCTAAACTTACATTCTTGCATTTCAAATAAAGATACCAAGAGAATGAAGAAAAATTGATAATAGGAGTAAATTAGAAAGTTGCTTAAAATTTCATGCTCAATCTGAATCACGAAAGAATTTTTTTGGGTACAGTGTCCCTTTAACATAAACTTAAGAATTTGATTATAGAATTAAAAGTTACCGCAATAGAGAACTTTTAAGAAACAACTGTGCACAAACAGAATACTATATGCACACTTGAATTTAAGTTAATTAAAATTACCATATACCCCTGTTACCACATTGACCATAGAATCACATGTTTATTACCTAATAATATTTTAATAATATATCAGGACTACATGTAACACACAGGAACTTTAAACCTGTTAGATAATATATTTAGCCAACAAGGTGTAATTTTCAAACAAGCCACACATATGGCCTATTTTTTATTTTGAAAATACAATAAATACTTAGGCTTCATATATAATACTCTATATTCCTCGGTGTTGTAACCAACTCAAGAATAGATGTATAATGTATAACAATACAAAGGAGATGTGTTTTTAATCCAAGTGAGGACAGCAAAGTATTACAATATATAAGCTGTCTTTTTTTAAACAACGCTAATAAAAGTTATATTTTATAACATAACTGAGTTCCCAGTGACTTGAGATTATCTCATTAACAGTGTTAAGAAGCATATCCCCTTTTTTGACATAACTCACACACCTGTGACTTATGTCAACTCAGTAATAATTTGAATTTTATGCTTAAGCACTGCTCCTACAGGCTACCCATTAATCTTGCATGAATTGTGACAAGGTACCTGAGGAGACAATAAGTTCCCAGAGAAAAGGAAAATATCTTTTGTTTTAGTTCCTAACTTTCTAATTCAGTCACCTCTGCACCTTTTTAGCCTTTCCCTTTCTCTTCCTATACCTTCGGCCAAATGACTGAGGGTGGAGGGGAAGAGAGGGACTATATGTCCTATGAACACTCTAAGGATGTTCCTCAGTGTACAGTATGTTTTGAGCATAATTGTGCAAGATGAGAACTAGCAGTATAACAGGCAATCTAGCAATTGGAATACATGTTTCAAAAGTTATTGGCAAGTTCATTTTAAGGAACAGAAGCATCTCTGCATGTTTAGCTATAAGTCTTTTTCTTTTATCAGTAAGGACGTTTGACGCTAAGCTGAACCGTCTTTCACTTTCCACACTACTGCATGGGGCAGAAAGATAGGTATTTTTGGTCCATTAAATCTCAGTTTATTAACTGCCCACTACTTCACGGGATTGTATGAATGAGGCACACTGATCTCTCCCAGGTAGGCTTCCAGTTGTATAGTAGCAGCTTTTAGAGCACTGCTCTCAAACGTACAATAATAGAAATAACAGCAATTTTTAATGGCAGAACAGAAGTGAACAATTTTTTGTTGTCTCCATTCCAGATTAAAATGAAATGGAAACATGAAGTTTGAAGAAGAAAAAAAACGCCACAAGATGGCATATGGTTAAAATTTGGAGGTATCGGTTTATGTATCGGTGCATTTGCACGAGTACAAGTACCGATAGTATTATCAGTGCAACCCTAGTGTGTGTGTGTGTGTGTGTATATATATATATATATGTGTATATATATATATATATATATATGTGTGTGTGTATATATATATATCTATATATATATATATATATATATATATATATATATATATATATATCATAAATTTTAGAAGGCACTCTCTGGTTTCAATTCATAGTAAACTTTTAAACTTTACCTGTATGTAAACGTTTTCGGGGTCAACCCCTTCTTCAGACACAATAATAATAAAAAAAAAAACTTACCACCACCATATATGTGCTCACCCAGTTCCCAAGCTAACAGTTCTACCCACATCCGGAATCTCTGTGGCGTCCAGGCCCAACCACGCATGCACAGATAGTATCACGTAGGTTAGTAGGGGCCAACTGTTTTGAAAAAAGCAAAATCTAAATACATATGTACATCATAAAAGCTCCTTACATATTGTCACATTTTAAAGATCTAACATATCATAGTTAGACGGCAACCTCATATCATTATTGTCCACATCCTATAGATAACATTGAAGATATAGTTGAGTATTTAACCATTTAGGTCCTAATGTGTCTAAAAGATAGATGCACTTACTCTCACTTTGGAGCAACATTTTCCCCCTATTTCCACCCCTATTTGGAGGTAGTACATGATCAATTATAATATATCTCAATTCAGAGACAGCATGTTTATATTTAAAAAAATGTTTAGCCTCCTGTTGTTCCGCACTGCCACAATTCAATGCAGCACATATAGCAGACCAATGGTTAGCCATTCAAGTACATAGGTCATACTGGGTCTTTCCTATATATAATTTTCCACGTGGGCAATGCAACATATATACAATATACCTGGTAATATGTTTGTACAGCAATGGAGGAATAAAAAAACTTACTGTGTTAGCACCCCCCCCCCCACACAGGTTGTACACCCACTACAAAGGTAACAACCATTTCTACTAGATCCCTGCCATGTTCTTTGTATATAGCTGTATCTATTATCAGGGCATAACAACATTCTTCAGTGAGCGACCCTTTTTATAACCCACTATAGGGGTCTCAAATTACTTAAATGGTAGAGCAGTATCATATTGTAGTATGTCCCAATAATATCCATGGGCACTCCATTACCTCTGGATTGATTTCTGTGGAAAAGACCAGTCTACCCGGTTTACCAATTCTATCACATTTAAGCAGTCTGCAAAATGTTCTTTCTTGTACCCACGTTCTTCAAACTTAGAGTACATATCTTCCAGTTGTACTTCTTTCCTCATTGCATCTTATATATTCATCACTACTCGTTTGAATTGTGAGCATGATAATATTTTCTTCAAACTGGGGGGATGACAACTCGTAGCTTCCAAAATGGAGTTGCTATCCGTTGCTTTCTGTTATAATGTTGTTTGTAATTGGGGAAAAGCAAGCGAATACTTGCCTAGATGTGCTAATTGCCTAGGCAATAATTCTATTGAACTTACTTTTATGAAATTGAGGATTTTAATCTCATGCTTTTATCTCCACCATCATTTAACTGATCATTGCTTTTCTTCTTAAAAGGGAAGAGTCCACAGCTGCATTCATTAATTTTGTGAAATACAGAACCTGACCACCAGGAGGAGGCAAAGACACGCCAGCCAAAGGCTTAAATACCTCCCGCACTTCCCTCATCCCCCAGTCATTCTTTGCCTTTCGTCACAGGAGGTTGGCAGAGAAGTCTCAGAAGTTCGAGATTGTCTCTTATGTAGGGTAGTACTCTTTGCAATGAGAATGTTTTAAGTAACCCTGTCGGCTTCTCAGTGAGAGCATGGATGAAAGTTTGAGTCCAGAGATTCAGGGAGAGTTTTCCTGTGAACCCATCCCGACTCGTATTAACAGCTCCTTGGTAATCAGCGTTGACGAGTTTTGCTGCCTACCTTTCTTCAATCAAGTCCATGTCAGAAGCGAGACTAATATCTGTCACACTTAAAGGGGTGTGTTCCTGTTCCACGGCGTAGATAACGGTGAGATAGTTTCATTTTATTAATCAATATGGAAATGTATTGTTAACGTAACAAGGTAGGGTCCCAGTGGGACTACTTCTTATCTTAATAAGGAATCATGGGTTAATATCTCCTGAGGGGGGTTATTTAACAGGGGGGACTTTAATCATGTTTGTTATATGGTTCTATCTGCAAATGTGTAGCTATACCTAGGCTCACGGCCATTTCGGAAAATAATAGCCTTATTTTATTGACGCGATCTCTCAAGATTGTGCGCCCTTTTTGTGACTGGCACGGTGCACCCTGTGACGGGTGCGGTTACGTTGTTTTTTTTCTGTATGCCGACTGTGTGCAGCCAAGATTATGGAGGATTTTGATATGCGTGACAAGGATGCCTCTGATACGGACAATGTGTCTTGTGATGAATATGAAATGGCCCGGGTAATCACTGCCCATCAGTTATTTTCCAATTGCCTTTCTAGAGTACTCTCTTCTCCCACGCCAGGGAGCTTAGAGTGCGTTGAGCTATCCGCCTCTAAGGTTTCTATGACCTATGAGGCACGTGCCCCAGACCCTTTCCCAGCTATGCACGCAGGTGTCCCTATGGCCTTTACTCCTTCCCCGGAGGGTGGCTTGTTTCCTCCAGAGGTTACAGCATGGTTCCGCATTGCCATTTCTATGGCGCTGTCTCATTTATCTGAGGCCTTAGAAGTTGGATGGCAAAATGGATATGGCGTTTGGGGATGAAGCAAGCCAATTTTCTTAACGTCTCCATTTTAATTTTTTCTTTGTTTTTGGTTCCAGTTCTGAGCTTGGGTGAATGGGGCTTCTAATCGGCTGGTTCCGTTGTTTTCATTCACCTTGGGCGTTCACCCGAGGGTGCTGCCTTCATTTTATTTTTGATCCGGATGGATGTGTTTAATTTGTTTTCCTCAAGCTCATGTCTGTTAGAATTTCGTTTTATGAACGTTCTTCTCTGGAACTGATACTTGTGATTAGTGGTCACGTGGGCACTTCCTCGGAATTTCTTTGGACCTTGAGCAGTCCTAGAGTGTCCTTTTTCCAGGCTGGTACTAGTCGGGCGCTTCATGTCACCTTCGTGATGCTAAATCCTGTTGGATTCTGAATGTCACTTGGAGTATTCTATGGACTCCGAGCTCGGATCCTACCGAAGTATGAGGCCTCTTGTTTATATACAACCTCTCCGGACGGAGGGTTGTTAGTGCCAATTTAAGGTTGGTTCGGGCTACTAGCCTGGAATACGGATCTGTCTTTGCAGACGGCATCATGGTTCTTCAGGTCCCTGGGGACTCAGAACAGTTATTTCCTTTTGTTTGGAATTGGGAGATGTGTGTGACCTTTGTGGTCTGGTGTACTGAGCCATTACCGATTTTGAGTTTCACTTGAAGCTCTTCCAAACGCTGATTCTTTAACGTATTAAGCATTTCGTGCGGTGGTGGAGTCTTATTCTCCTGCCGTGGGTGGATCATCTGGTATGTGCGGGCATGTTTTTCTTCCTCTACTCCATTTCTCTAAGAGGTAGTGTGCAGGGGTTCCTTGCCTTCTGTGGGGGGCTATGGCTCTGGCGTTTGCCTTCTTAAAGTTATTTCTTTGGAAGATAGTTTCTTCAGGGATCTCTGGCCATTGTCTCTTCCATTTTCTACCCTTGGTCTGACCACAGTCTTTGACGTTCGGGTGTCTTGAGTCCTCGTTACAACTCTTGCCTTGGGGTTTGTCAGTGAAGAGTCGAGGTCGGGTACGAATGGCCACCCCTCGGGGGTCAGGTAGTTGACCATTTATCCTCGATGCTCCATTAGGGGCTTCGTGGACGGTGCCTTACGCTTAACTCTCTGGGATGGCGAGTAAGGTCCAAGGTTATCATCGCCTTCGGGTGTTTGCTTCTACCCTGCCTGCCTGTGTAACACGTGTTCCTGTAGACTCCAGGTCTCTCATCTGGATTGGCGATATGACCGAGAGGTCTCGCCTCTATGGTAGGGGTTTTTTCCGTTGTTTTCCTTCCCTTCTCTTCTAGAGTTGGGGTTGGGTTCTCTGGGTCAGAGTTACCTTAGTATTTGTGGCGTCCTGTGGGTCCTTGGTTCTTGCCTTGCAGGTTTTTTTTCCCTCCTTGCGTTTTAGGATCCTGGAATGGGAGCTGCAATGTAGTGTCTGGTTCCTCAATTCCTGCAGTGGGAGGCTGAGGGTTTGCACCCTGTGGGGCTTCTGATATATGGATGCTGAGGGTCTGAGGGCCTTCTTCCCTTGGGAAGTGTTCCATCTTGATGAAGACAGCGTGGAGGGGGTCTTGTACCAGAGCACAATGTCTATCCTGTCTCACGGTATCATGCCGTTTGTAGCTGTGGTCTATACAGGGATTTTGTTCCTCGTTGATCCTTCTTTCTCTTCCAGAGGTCTGGGACTCTGTCTTCGGTCTTGTCTAGCCTTGGGGCTGAGACCATTATCCTGGAGGGAAGGTTGGGGATTGATTACTCTATGCAGTGTTGACCGTTTCTTAGTGGTCCTCTCCCTTGTTGGAGGACTTTGGATGTCCTCTTTTCTCCTGGCATCTGGTGCTGGGAGGGGTGCTCTTTGGATCCCGCTATTTGGAGGACTGTAAGCCCTTGGAAGGTTTGCAGTTGGAACCATCTACAGCTATTTGCACTTTGATGGTGTATCCAGCTACAGCTAATTGTACTTGATGGTATGCTAACAAGCTTTGAAACGCCTTTCGGTTTTGGGTTAGCAATGGTGAGTAGAGCCTTCCACCTGGAAGCTGGTCATTGAGAGTTCCTGTTCAGGCGGTATGAGATTCTTTTTGGAGAAGCTCTTTTCTAGCTGCTCGCATAGTTATCCGGTTTCTGCTGTCTCTGCCTGTCTAGCCTGCAGGTCTAGATAGGTTTTGAGGCAACGGGAGACTCATTGTTTTCCTGAAGTACCTTAGGGTATGATACAGGGATTGAGGGTGTTCCTCAAGGCTTTTTTTGGGGAACATGTTTCCCTGTGTATGGATCCTTTTTTATTCTGTCCTTGTGTTTCTAAGGAGTTCGTCTCCCTGGGCGTTGCTATTATAAGACAACCGTGGGTGGTTCTATATGTGTTGAGTGGGAAAAGTTCCTTTGGATTTTTTCTGGACTCTGTTTTCCCCTTTGGGGGCAGATGCTGTCCTTGTCTTTGGCCGGGTACCTTCTTTTGAAGGGGCCGCCTTTTGTACCCACCCGTTGTTTGCATTCAGTGTCCTCTAGCTTGGGTATTGTTTTCCCAAAGGTAATGATTGCAGCTGTGCACTCTTTCCCTTTTAAGAAGAAAAACATAAATTATGCTTACCTGATAATTTCATTTTCTTTCATGTAATTGGCAAGAGTCCATGAACTGGTGACGTATGGGATATACAATCCTACCAGGTGGGGTAACGTTTCCCAAACCTCAAAATGCCTATAAATACACCCCTCACCACACCCACAATTCAGTTTTACAAACTTTGCCTCCTATGGAGGTGGTGAAGTAAGTTTGTGCTAAGATTTCTACGTTGACATGCGCTTCTCAGCATTTTGAAGCCCAAATCCTCTGAGTACAGCGAATGTCAGAGGGACCTGAAGGGAGTATCACTTATTGAATAAGATAATTTTCCTAAGGGGGGTCTATTTCATAGGTTCTCTGTTATCAGTCGTAGAGATTCATCTCCTACCTCCCTTTTCAGATCGACGATATACTCTCATATACCATTACCTCTACTGATAACTGTTTCAGTACTGGTTTGGCTATCTGCTATGTGGATGGGTGTCTTTTGGTAAGTATGTTTTTATTTCTTAAGACACCTCAGCTATGGTTTGGCACTTTATGCATTTATATAAAGTTCTAAATATATGTATTGTACTTATATTTGCCATGAGTCAGGTTCATGTATTTCCTTTTGCAGATTGTCAGTTTCATATTTGGGGAAAGTTAATATTTAAGAAATATTTTCTTACCTGGGGTTTAGTCCTTTTTTCAATTGACTACTTTGTTTCAAATTGCGGGTGCGCCAAATGCTACACTTTATTGCGTCATTCTTGGCGTGAGAATTTTTTGGCGCGAAAGGCACGTCCGTTGACGCAAGTTCGTCATTTCCGGCATCCTAATTGACGCAGAGGTTTCTTACAGGGTTGCGTTGTTAGTGACGTGAGTGTGTCATTTCCGGACATGGTTGACGCCAAAAAAATTTTCAGTTACGTTGTGCGTCATACTTGGCGCCAAACTTTTTTTCATTATTTATTGCCCCATTGCTTTTGCCTCTTGCCTTTTACTATGTCAGAGGGCTATGCTATTTGCATTTTTTCCCATTCCTGAAACTGTCATATAAGGTAATTGATAATTTTGCTTTATATGTTGTTTTTTCTTTTACATTTTGCAAGATGTCTCAATCTGATCCTGCCTCAGAAGTATCTGTTGGAACTTTGCTGCCTGACATCGATTCTACCAAAGCTAAGTGCATTTGTTGTAAAATTGTGCAGATTATATCTCCTAATGTCATTTGTATTAGTTGTTATGATAAACTTTTACATGCAGATAGTGTCCATCAGTAATAGTACATTGCCGGTTGCAGTTCCTTCAACTTCTAATGTACATGATATACCTATGAATTTTAAAGAATTTGTTACTGATTCTATTCAGAAGGCTTTATCTGCATTTCCACCTTCTAATAAGCGTAAGAGGTCTTTTAAAACTTCTCATAAAGTTGATGAAATTTCAAATGACCGACAACATAATTAATTATCCACCTCTGATGAGGATCTATCTGATTCAGAAGATCCTTCCTCAGAGATTGACACTGACAAATCTACTTATTTATTTAAAATGGAGTATATGCGTTCTTTGTTAAAAGAAGTGTTAATTACTTTGGATATTGAAGAAGCTAGTCCTCTTGATATTAAAACCAGTAAACGTTTAAATTCTGTTTTTAAACCTCCTGTGGTTACTCCAGAGGTTTTTCCTATTCCTGATGCTATTTCTGATATGATTTGTAAGGAATGGAATAAGCCGGGTACTCCTTTTAATCCTTCTGCAAGGTTTTAAAAAATTGTATCCTTTAGCAGCAATTGCAATAAGAGTTTTGGGAAAAGATCCCCAAAGATGATGAGGCTATTTCTTTTACAAAGAAATGACGAGTCCACGGATTTCATCCTTGTGGGATATTAACCTCCTGCTTACAGGAAGTGGCAAAGAGCACCACAGCAGAGCTGTATATATAGCCCCTCCCTTCCCCTCCACCCTCAGTCATTCTCTTTGCCTGTGTTATACTAGGAAGAAGTGAAGTGAGGTGTTAGTTTTAGTTTCTTCAATCAAGAAGTTTTTTATTTTCAAATGGTACCGGTGTGTACTATTTTCCTCAGGGGGATATGGAAGAAGTTTTCTGCCCTGAGCTTGATGATCTTAGCAGACGTAACTAAGATCCACATTGGTTCCCACTGAATGCTGAAGGTAGTGTAAGAAATCTTCAGAGTGGAGAACAGCTGCATGCTATTAGCATTGAGGTATGTTCAGTCTTTTTTTCTGAAGAGACCTGTTATATCAGAATGGCTGACATTTTATTCTTTGCTATAAAAGGGGTTAAGTGGACCTGGTTTTAAAGGTGAAAGGTGTTACTTTAATTCCTTTATTTAAAACGTTTTTTTGTGTGGCATATTGGGTGTTTGTTATGGACACTGGGAGAGGCAGCTCGTTTTATTTTATTTTTTATTAAGGGCTGCAGCATTTTGAGGGTTTTTTGGGGACCACTTGGTTTTTTGTTCTAACCGCTTCCTATGCAGTATTTTGGATTTGTTTGTGATCACCCTCGATGGGCGGGGCCTATTTCTTTTACAAAGATATGACAAGTCCACGGATTTCATCTTTACTTGTGGGATATTAACCTCCTGCTAACAGGAATTTAATATCCCACAAGTAAGGATGAAATCCGTGGACTCCTCATATCGTAAAAGAAAGTAATTAATCAGGTAAGCATAAATTTAGTTTTTTCGCGCTCCGACGTGCAGTACATTTTTGCTCATTAGGCATCAGACATGAGCTCCGGTTAGGTCTTAACTTATGCTCTGATGACCGGATCGTGGTAGAATCTTTTTCAAGCATTTTAAGAGCAGGTAGACGCAACAGCAGAGCTGTGGCGTGGTGCAGGGGTAATTTTTTTCACTATAAATGTCCTGATAAGGTTATTTTTGCCTATTGCTCTTAAGTGCATTAATTTTTGGGCAAATTAAATAGGTGTTGCTAAACAGATTTATTTATTTAGCTTTTTTAGCAGTTTTGGAAAAATTGTATGCTTTTTATTTTTTAAAGGCGCAGTACATTTTTTTGGAAAATTGTTTAGTGTTTAAAATATTGTTAGTCTATTCAACATGTCTGACATTGAGGATACTAATTGTTCTATGTGTTTAGAAACCATTGTGGAACCCCCACTTACATTGTGTACCTCTTGTACTGAAAGGGCCTTACAATGTAAGAAGCATATTTTAAGTAATAAAAGTATGCCTAATGATGATTCTCAGTTTGAAGGGAATCGGGATGTGCCATCTAATTCTCCCCAAGTGTCACAACCTTTAACACCCACACAAGCAACGCCAAGTACTTCTAGTGCGTCTAATGCTTTTACTCTGCAGGAAATGGCTGCAGTTATGTCAACTACTCTTACAGAGGTATTATCCAAATTACCAGTGTTACAGGGTAAACACAGTAGGTCAGGTATTAATGTAAATACTGAATCCTCTGGTGCTTTATTAGCTTTTTCCGATGTTCCCTCACAATGTTCTGAGTTTGGGGTTAGGGAATTGCTCTCTGCGGGTGAACTTTCAGACCCAGGAAATATATTACCTCAGACAGATTCGGACGTTATGTCATTTAAATTTAAGCTTGAACACCTACGTCTGTTACTTAGGGAGGTTTTAGCGACTCTGGATGATTGTGAACCTATTATAATACCACCAGAGAAATTGTGTAAGATGGACAAATATTTGGAGGTACCTACTTACACTGATGTTTTTCCGGTTCCTAAAAGAATTTCGGAAATTGTTAAAAAGGAATGGGATAGACCAGGCATACCGTTCTCTCCTCCTACTTTTAAGAAAATGTTTCCCATATCTGACTCCATTCGGGACTTGTGGCAAACGGTCCCTAAGGTGGAGGGAGCTTATATCTACTTTGGCTAAGCGTACAACTATACCTATTGAGGATAGTTGTGCTTTCAAAGACCCTATGGATAAAAAATTAGAAGGTCTTTTAAAGAAATTATTTATTCATCAAGGTTTTCTTTTACAACCTACGGCTTGCATTGTTCCAGTAACTACTGCAGCAGCTGGATAGAATAAAGGCTCTTAAGCTAGCTAATTCTTTTATTACTGATGCTGCTTTTCAAATTGCTAAGTTAGTAGCAAAAAATGCAGGTTTTGCCATTCTGGCGCATAGAGCGTTATGGCTCAAATCTTGGTCTGCTGATGTGTCATCAAAATCTATGCTTTTGGCTATTCCTTTTAAAGGTAAGACCCTATTCGGTCCTGAATTGAAGGAGATCATTTCTGACATTACTGGAGGTAAAGGTCATACCCTACCTCAGGATAAGTCTGTTAAAATGAGGGGTAAACAGAATAATTTTCATTCCTTTTGAAACTATAAAGGAGGACCCTCTGCTTCTTCTTCCTCCACAAAGCAGGAAGGGAATTTTGCTCAATCTAAGTCAGTCTGGAGACCCAACCAGACTTGGAATAAGGGTAAACAATCCAAGAAGCCCGCTGCTGCTTCCAAGACAGCATGAAGGGATGGCCCTCGATCCGGGAACGGATCTGGTAGGGGGCAGACTTTCTCTCTTTGCTCAAGCTTGGGCAAGAGATGTTCAGGACTTCTGGGCACTAGAGATAGTGACCCACGGGTATCAACTAGAATTCAAGGATTTTCTCCCAAGGGGGAGATTTCATCCTTCACGATTATCTGTAGACTGGATAAAGAGAGAGGCGTTCTTGCGCTGTGTAAAAGACCTCTATACCATTGGAGTAATTTGTCCCGTTCCAAAACTGGAACAGGGACAGGGGTTTTACTCAATTCTTTTTGTAGTTCCCAAGAAAGAAGGAACTTTCAGATCCATTTTAGATCTCAAGTGTCTAAACAAATTTCTAAGAGTTACATCGTTCAAAATGGAGACTATACGAACAATCTTACCAATGATTCAGGAGGGTCAATATATGACTACCGTGGACTTGAAGGATGCATACCTTCATATCCCTATTCACAAGGATCATCATCGGTTCTTAAGGTTTGTCTTCCTGGACAAACACTATCAGTTCGTGACTCTTCCTTTCGGTCTTGCCACGGCACCCAGAATTTTCACGAAAGTTCTAGGGTCTCTTTTAGCGGTTCTCAGACCGCGGGGCATAGCAGTAGCGCCTTATCTGGACGACATTCTGATTCAGGCGTCGAATTATCAATTGACAAAATCTCACACGGACATAGTATTGTCTTTCCTGAGATCTCACGGTTGAAAAGTGGACATAGAAAAAAGTTCATTAGTTCCACGGACAAGGGTTTCATTCTTGGGGACTCTTATAGACATGAACTTTTATCTGACAGAAGTCAGAAAAACAA
This sequence comes from Bombina bombina, assembly GCF_027579735.1. Classification (NCBI taxonomy): domain Eukaryota; kingdom Metazoa; phylum Chordata; class Amphibia; order Anura; family Bombinatoridae; genus Bombina; species Bombina bombina. The sequence continues at coordinate 302,229,191 of NC_069504.1, read as the reverse complement.
AGATTCTGAATACTTGCTGAGCACTTCTTTCCATTCATCGGCCATCAGTGGCTCAGTGCATGGAAGGCAATGGATATAATTCAGTTTGCCCGCTTTCATCTCAGACCACTGCAGCTGTGCATGCTCGGACAGTAGAATGGGGATTATGCGAATTTATCTCCTCAGATAAATCTGGATCGAGAAACCAGAGACTCTCTAATTTGTTGGGTGTCGCTGGATCATCTGTCCCAGGGGACTTGTTTCCGCAGACCCTCGTGGGTGATAGTGACAACGGATGCCAGCCTTCTGGGCTGGGGTGCAGTCTGGAACTCCCTGAAGGCTCAGGGTGTTTGGACTCAGGTGGAGTCTCTACTTCCAATCAATATTCTGGAACTGAGAGCAATATTCAATGTGCTTTTGGCGTGGCCTCAGTTGACTTCGGCAAAATTCATCATGTTCCAGTCGGACAACATCACGACTGTGGCATATATCAATCATCAGGGGGGAACAAAGAGTTCCTTAGCGATGATAGAAGTATCCAATATAATCCGATGGGCGGAGACCTACTCTTGTTCTCTGTCGGCAGTCTACATCCCAGGAGTAGAAAATTGGGAAGCGGATTTTCTAAGTCGTCAGACTTTTCATCCGGGGGAGTGGGAACTCCATCCGGAGGTATTTGCCTCTCTGATTCTCAGATGGGGCAGACCAGAGTTGGATCTAATGGCGTCTCGACAGAATGCCAAGCTCCCGAGATATGGATCCAGGTCAAGGAATCCACAGGCCGAATTAATAAATGCCCTGGCAGTGCCTTGGAAGTTCAGCCTAGCTTATGTGTTTCCACCATTTCCTCTCCTTCCACGCGTGATTGCTTGAATCAAACAGGAGAGAGCTTCAGTGATCCTGATAGCGCCTGCGTGGTCACGCAGGACTTGGCATGCGGACATGTCCTCTTTGCCACCGTGGAAACTTCCTTTGAGACAGGACCTTCTCATTCAAGATCCTTTCCAACATCCAAATCTAATTTCTTTGCAGCTGACTGCGTGGAGATTGAGCGCTTGATTTTATCGAAGCGAGGATTCTCTGATTCGGTTGTCAGTACTTTGATACAGGCTCGAAAGCCTGTCACCAGAAAAATCTATCATAAGATATGGTGTAAATATCTTTACTGGTGTGAATCCAAGGGTTACTCATGGAGTAAAATTAAGATTCCTAGGCTTCTGTCTTTTCTCCAAGAAGGATTGGAGAAAGGGTTATCAGCAAGTTCTTTAAAGGGACAGATTTCTGCTTTGTCAATTTTGCTTCACAAACGTTTGGCAAATGTGCCGGATGTTCAGTCTTTTTATCAGGCTTTAACTAGAATTAAGCCTGTATTTAGACCTATTACTCCTCCCTGGAGTTTGAATTTAGTTCTTAGAGTTCTTCAGGGGGTTCCGTTTGAACCCATGCATTCCATAGATATTAAATTGTTATCTTGGAAAGTTCTGTTTTTAGTTGCTATCTCTTCTGCTCGAAGAGTTTCTGAGCTTTCAGCGCTACAATGTGATTCGCCTTATCTTATATTTCATTCTGATAAGGTGGTTTTACGTACCTAGCCTGGTTTTCTTCCTAAGGTTGTTTCAAATAAGAACATTAATCAAGAAATTGTTGTTCCTTCATTGTGTCCTAATCCTTCTTCTAAGAAGGAGCGTCTGTTACACAATCTGGATGTGGTCCGTGCCTTGAAGTTTTACTTACAGGCAACCAAGGATTTCCGTCAATCATCTTCATTATTCGTTGTTTATTCTGGAAAGTGTAGGGGTCAGAAAGCTACGGCTACCTCTTTCTTTTTGGCTGAGAAGTATCATCCGCCTGGCATATGAGACTGCTGGACTGCAGCCTCCTGAAAGAATTACGGCTCATTCTACTAGGGCTGTGGCTTCCAAAAACGATGCTTCTGTTGAACAGATTTGTAAGGCTGCGACTTGGTCGTCCCTTCATACTTTTTCCAAATTTGATACTTTTGCTTCTTCTGAGGCTATTTTTGGGAGAGAGGTTCTTCAAGCAGTGGTGCCTTCTGTTTAGGTTCCTGTCTTGTCCCTCCCTTTCATCCGTGTCCTTTTGCTTTGGTATTGGTATCCCACAAGTAAGGATGAAATCCGTGGACTTTTTATATCTTTGTAAAAGAAAAGTAAATTTATGCTTACCTGATAAATTAATTTCTTTTACCATATGACGAGCCCACAGCCCACCGTGTTCTTTTTAAGACAGATGTATTTATTTTTGGTATACTTCAGTCACCTCTGCACCTTTTAGCCTTTCCTTTTCTCTTCCTATACCTTCGGCCGAATGACTGAGGGTGGAGGGGAAGGGAGGGGCTATATATATATAGCTCTGCTGTGGTGCTCTTTGCCACTTCCTGTTAGCAGGAGGTTAATATCCCACAAGTAAGGATGAAATCCGTGGACTCGTCATATCGTAAAAGAAATTAATTTATCAGGTAAGCATAAATTTACTTTTCTACTCTTGCTAAACGAACCACTATTCCTATGGAAGATAGTATTTCCTTTCAAAGATCCTTTAGATAGGAAGCTTGAATCTTATCTAAGGAAAGCCTATTTATATTCAGGTTATCTTCTTAGGCCTGCAATTACTTTGGCTGATGTTGCAGCTGCTTCAATTTTTTTTTATAGCATTGTTTATTTACTACAACATGCTAATCATTTTATTTGTGATGCTATTTTTGATATTATCAAGATTGATGTTAGATCCATGTCCCTAGCTATTTTAGCTAGAAGAGCTTTGTGGCTTAAATCTTGGAATGCTGATATGACATCCAAGTCGAGATTACTATCTTTCTTTCCCAGGTAATAATTTATTTGGTTCTCAGTTGGATTCTATTATTTCAACTGTTCCTGGGGGAAAGGGAGTTTTTTGCCTCAGGATAAAAAACCTAAGGGTAAATCTAAGGCTTCTAATCGTTTTCGTTCTTTTCGTCAAAATAAGGAACAAAAACCTAATCCTTCCCCCAAGGAATCTGTTTCCAATTGGAAGCCTTCCTCACATTGGAATAAATCCAAGCCTTTTAAGAAACCACAGTCAGCCCCTAAGTCCGCATGAAGGTGCGGCCCTCATTCCAGCTTAGCTGGTAGGGGGCAGATTAAGGTTTTTCAAGGATGTTTGGGCAAATTCTGTCCAAAATCAATAGATTCAGAGCATTGTCTCTCAGGGGTACCGAATAGGATTCAGAGTAAGACCTCCTGTGAGAAGATTTTTTCTCTCATGCATCCCAGTGAATCCAGTAAAAGCCCAGGCTTTCCTGAAATGTGTTTCAGATCTGGAAGTTTCAGGGGTAATCATGCTGGTTCCTTTTCAGGAACAGGGTCTGGGGTTTTATTCAAATCTATTCATTGTCCCAAAGAAAGAAATTTAATTCAGACCAGTTCTGGATCTGAAAATTTTGAATCGTTATGTAAAAGTACCAACTTTCAAGATGGTAACTATAAGGACTATTCTGCCTTTTGTTCAGCAAGGACATTATATGTCTACAATAGATTTGCAGGATGCTTACCTTCATATTCCGATTCATCCAGAACATTATCAGTTCCTGAGATTCTCTTTTCTAGACAAGCATTACCAATTTGTTGCTCTTCCATTTGGCCTAGCAACAGCTCCAAGAATCTTTTCAAAGGTTCTGGGTACCCTACTCTCTGTAATCAGGGAACAGGGTATTGCGGTGTTTCCTTATTTGGACGATATCTTGGTACTAGCTCAGTCTTTACATACTGCAGAATCTCACACGAATCAACTAGTGTTGTTTCTTCGAAAACATGGTTGAAGGATCAATTTACCAAAAGTTTTTTGATTCCTCAGACACGGGTCACCTTTTTAGGTTTCCAGATAGATTCCGTGTCCATGATTCTGTCTCTAACAGACAAGAGACGTTTGAAATTGGTTGCAGCATGTCGACACCTTCAGTGTCAGTCATTCCCTTCAGTGGCTATGTGCATGGAAGTTTTATGCCTCATGACTGCAGCATCGGACGCAATTCCTTTTGCTCGTTTTCACATGAGACCTCTCCAGCTTTGCATGCTGAATCAATGGTGCTGGGATTATACAATTAATATCCTTAAATCCCAATGTTCAACACTCTCTGACGTGGTGGTTAAATCACCAGCGTTTAGTTCAAGGGGCCTCTTTTGTTCGGCCAACCTGGACTGTGATCACAACAGATGCAAGTCTTTCAGGTTGGGGAGCTGTCTGGGGATCTCTAACAGCACAAGGGGTTTGGAAATCTCAAGAGGCGAGATTACCAATCAATATTTTAGAACTCCGTGCAATGCTCAGAGCTCTTCAGTTTTGGCCTCTGTTGAAGAGAGAACCGTTCATTTGTTTTCAGACAGACTCTCACAACGGTGGCATATGTCAATCATCAGGGTAGGACTCACAGTCCCCAAGCTATGAAAGAAGTATCTCAGATACTTTTTTGGGCTTAATCCAGCTCCTGTCTAATTTCTGCGGTTCATATCCCAGGTGTAGACAATTGGGAGGTGGATTATCTCAGCCGTCAGACTTTACATCCAGGGGAGTGGTCTCTCCATCCGGATGTGTTTTCTCAGATTGTTCAGATGTGGTGTCTTCCAGAAATAGATCTGATGGCTTCTCATCCAAACCAGAAACTTCCCAGATACCTGTCCAGAGATTTTTAGGCGGAAGCAGTAGATTCACTGACACTTCCTTGGTGTTATCAACCTGCTTATATCTTCCCGCCTCTAGTTCTTCTTCCAAGAGTGATCTCCAAGATCATCATGGAACAATCATTTGTGTTGCTAGTGGCTCCAGCATGGCCCCACAGGTTTTGGTATGCGGATCTTGTTCGGATGTCCAGTTGCCAACCGTGGCCACTTCTGTTAAGGCCGGACCTACTGTCTCAAGGTCCGTTTTTCAATCAGGATCTCAAATAATTAAATTTGAAGGTATGGAAATTGAAAGCTTACTACTAAGTCATAGAGGTTTCTCTGACTCGGTAATTAAATACTATGTTACAAGCTTGTAAATCTGTCTCTAGGAAGATTTATTATTGAGTTTGGAAGACTTACATTTCATGGTGTTCTTCTTATAAATTCTTTTGGCATTCTTTTAGAATTCCTAGAATTTTACAGTTTCTCCAGGATGGTTTGGATAGGGGTTTGTCTGCAAGTTCCTTGAAGGGACAAATCTCTGCTCTTTCTGTTTTATTTCACAGAAAGATTGCTAATCTTCCTGATATTCACTGTTTTGTACAGGCTTTAGTTCGTATTAAGCCTGTCATTAAATCAATTTCTCCTCCTTGGAGTCTTAATTTGGTTTTGAAGGCTTTACAGGCTCCTCCTTTTGAGCCTATGCATTCTTTGGATATTAAACTACTTTCTTGGAAAGTGTTGTTCCTTTTGGCTATCTCTTCTGCTAGAAGAGTTTCTGAGCTATCTGCTCTTTCTTGTGAATCTCCTTTTCTGATTTTTCATCAGGATAAGGCGGTTTTGCGGACTTCATTTGAATTTTTACCTAAGGTTGTGAATTCTAACAACATTAGTAGAGAAATTGTTGTCCATTCCTTGTGTCCTAATCCTAAGAATTCTTTGAAAAGATCCTTACATTCTTTGGATGTGGTGAGAGATTTGAAATATTATGTTGAAGCTACTAAAGATTTCAGGAAGACTTCTAGTCTATTTGTTATATTTTCTGGTCCTAGGAAAGGTCAGAAGGCCTCTGCTATTTCCTTGGCCTCTTGGTTAAAGCTTTTGATTCATCATGCTTATTTGGAGTCGGGTCAAGCCCCGCCTCAGAGAATTACAGCACATTCTACTAGATCAGTCTCCACTTCGTGGGCTTTTAAGAATGAAGCTTCAGTTGATCAGATTTGCAAAGCAGCAACTTGGTCCTCTTTGCATACATTTACTAAATTCTACCGTTTTTATGTATTTGCTTCTTCTGAAGCAGTTTTTGGTAGAAAAGTTCTTCAGGCAGCTGTTTCAGTTTGATTCTTCTGCTGATGTTTTAAGTTTTTCTTTTCTTCTTTGGGTTGTGGATTATTTTTCCAGCATTTGGCTGTTTATTTTTATCCCTCCCTCTCTAGTGACTCTTGTGTGGCGTTTCACATCTTGGGTATTGCTATCCCGTACGTCACTAGCTCATGGACTCTTGCCAATTAAATGAAAGAAAACATAATTAATGTAAGAACTTGCCTAATAAATGTATTTGTTTCATATTGTCAAGCGTCCATGAGGCCCACCCTTTTTATGGTGGTTATGATTTTTTTGTATAAAGCACAATTATTTCCAAATTCCATTGTTGATGCTTTTTACTCCTTTCTTTATCACCCCACTGCTTGGCTATTCGTTAAACTGAATTGTGGGTGTGGTGAGGGGTGTATTTATAGGCATTTTGAGGTTTGGGAAACTTTGCCCCTCCTGGTAGGATTGTATATCCCATACATCACTAGCTCATGGACTCTTGCCAATATGAAAGAAATTAATTTATCAGGTAAGTTCTTACATAAATTATGTTTTATTCTGAAGTGAAGAGTCCACAGCTCCTGCCCGTGTTTTTACACTGAGGCGGCTGTAATTTTTGTTCTTCTGGCTCCTTTTTTCACCCTGATATTTCTCCTACTGTTTCTTGTTCCCTTGGCAGAATAACTGGGGGATGAGGGAAGTGGGGGAGGTATTCAAGCCTTTTGGCTGGGGTGTCTTTACCTCCTCCTGGTGGCCAGGTTCTGTATTTCCTAAAAGTAATGAATGCAGCTGTGGACTCTTCCCTTCAAAAGAAAATGAAATTATCAGGTAAGCATAATTTATGTTATTGCCCTTGAAACGAGCTTCACTTATCAGCAAATCAAAATATATCATCTGCTGGCTACATAAAATATATCATCTGCTGAATAAAGCTAGCTACAGTCAGTAAAATCTTATGAGTTAAAGGAACAGTCTATTCAAAATTAAACTTTCATGATTCAGATAGAGCATGCAATTTTAAGCAACTTTCTAATTTACTTCTATTATCAATTTTTCTTTATTTTCTTGGTATCTTTATTTCAAAAAGCAAGAATGTAAGCATAGGAGCCGGCCCATTTTTGATTCAGCACCTGGGTAGCACTTTCTGATTAGTGTGTAGCCACCAATCGGCAAGAGTGTAGCCCACAATAACCAGCTAGCTCCCAGTAATGCTTTACTGCTCCTGAGCCTAAATTGGTATGCTTTTCAACAAAGTGAATCAAAAGACCAATGTGAATTTGATAATAGATGTAGCTGAAAGTCATAAAATTGCATGCTCTATCTGAACCTGAGAATTGAATTTTGACTTTCACATCCCTTTAAGTACAGACACAAGAGGCTAAATCTCCTGACGCTGTAATGGTAATTGTAGATATAAAAAGATTTGTTGTTCTGTGTTTGCATATACAGCTAGTTGCAGGCAGTAGTAATTCTGTCTGACCTTCTTTTAGACCCTGAAGTATAATAAATTGCTGTGTGGTCAGTACTCTGATACATTTTCTTAAAGATTTGTAATGGCAGAAGAGATAAATAATAGAAGTTATCGGTCATTGGGTAAAAAGGCTAAAAAGTCCATTAGCAGGCAAGCTTTATCCTGTACAAGCCAGCTGTGTCTTATATAGAGTAGAAGATTTAATTTGCAGAGTTTATGTGGGTATTCTACTTCTAATTAGTATAAATAAATTAAGATAACTTAATTTAGTCTAATAAATACATCCGGTCTGTTCTGTCTCATTGCAACATAGATACTATTAACTAGTTTCCTTTTTTCATTCAAAATGATCATGAATGAGCAAATTTAATCTGATTGCTAACTGGGATTTGAGCATGTTGGCCAACCGTCTCTTTATAACTGAACCTTTAACATCTTATAAAATGTTCTTGTGTCACATTTTTATGAGTAATAACAGACTCCCATATCAAAATTGCTTCCTTGCAGGAACACCCAGGTGTCAGAATGCCAAGGTTGAAAGGGTATTGTACTTTTATGTGTTCTTTCTACAGCAGTGTGTTATATACCCATTTGTGTCCAAACATGCATTTCCTGCAAGTGTAAAATCAAAACTTTTCATTTAAAGGGACATTGTACACTAAATTTTTCTTTGCATAAATGCTTTGTAGAGGATCCATTTATATAGCCCATTTGTTTTGTTTTTTTGTAAAAATGTGTAGTTTTGCTTATTTTTAAATAACACCATTTTGCTGATTTTCAGACTCCTAACCAAGCCCCAAAGTATTTGTATACTGATGTCTACAGACTCCAGCTTGTTTAAAGGGTCTTTTATATGCAACGGAGGGGGAATAGGGGGGTGTCTGCTGTTCCTGCTATCCCAGCCCCTTTCACTAGATGTCCCATACTAACCTCATCAACAGAGCTAAACTGGGAGCTTCTAAGTATGTTTTAAAAAGGTTTGATATCTGCCTCTATGCATACTCCTCTTTATAGTATTGTCTTTTACATGCAGTCATATGACAATTGGTGTATACTGTCCCTTTAACTTTCTCACATTTAAAATAGTTCACTTGCAATTGTTTGCTATTTCTTTTATGAGAAATATAAAAAAAAATTAAATGGTGACTAAACACTTGAGATTTTCAAATAAATTGTTTAAGTTTGTGTAGTAAAACGGCTTTGTAATATACAGTTTATATGTTGCCCACTTTTCCTGTAATCTGAGTCTTAAAATTAAAGGAACAGTATACACTCCTGTTCATATAACTGCATGTAATAGACACTACTATAAAGAATAAGATGCACAGATACTGATATAAAAATACAGTATAAAACTGTTTAAAAACCTACTTAGAAGCTCTCAGTTTAGCTCTGTTGAAAAGGTAGCTGGAAAGCCCACTGCAAGTGGCAAATAAGACACCCCTCTCCCACTTCTTTTGCATATGAAAAGACCCTTTAAACAAACAGGAGCAAGCTGGAGTAAGTAGCTGACGGTATTCTCATAAAACTTTGGGGCTTGGTTAGGAATTTGAGAATCAGAGCAATGTTATTTAAAAGTATGCAAAACTATACATTTAAAAAAACAAAAAACAAAAAAACCTTGATGGGCTATACAAATAGATCTACAAAACATTTATGTAAAGAAAAAATGAGTGTATAATGTCCCTTTAAGTTTCCAAATTCCGACAGCTGAAAGGACACATGGCAAGCTGCACAAGCCTAACCTTGACACATCTTTACCTAATTGGTCTCAACAGAGATGATCAGATAAGGAACTGCAAAACAATGTTATTTTGCTAATGTAATGGCTGTGGCTAACCTTGTCTATTTCAGTAACAAGTCTGGACTCTCCTATAACCTAGGCAAGTGTTGGGTGAAGTTTGGCTTTTGAAGAACATTTGAAGCAATGTCTTAATGCATTTAAACTCACCCACTGTTCATTTATTTCAAGGCTGCAGAAAAATAATTTGATAACATGATATGTACAGTTCCTTTAAATGTACATAAAACTTAGTGTTGTAATTATAATAATGACAATAAATCACTATACTGCAAAAGGTCTCCAGTAGGGTTGCACCGATACCATTTTTTTATGACTAAGTACAAGTACCGATACTTGTTTTCAAATACTCGCCGATACCAATTACTGATACTTTTTTTATGTCATGTGACAGTTTACCAAGCACAATACAGACTAATTATTTAAGATTCCTTCTTTATAATTATTAAGGACTGTAATTCAAAAGACATTATGAAATAATAAAAAAAGTTCACTGAACAGGTTTATAAATAAAAAATATTACAATAAAATATTAAATTTAAAGGAGTGATACAATTGGGTTGTAGGGCTGTTATATAAAATCAATCTGACATTTGTATGGAGGTTCGACTCTAAGTTGAAAAAGTCTTTCACTTTCCACACTACTGCATGGGGCAGAAATATATTTTTGGGCCATTTTAGCCAGAGCTGGAAATCTGTTTATTAACTGCCCAGTACTTCAGGGGTTTGTCTGAACGAGGTACAGTGATCTCTCCTACAATAATACAAATAACAGCAATTTATATTGGCAGAAGTAGTAAACAAATTTTAGTTTAGTCTCCACTCCAGTTTAAAATGAAATGGGAACATACAGTTTGAAAAAAACGCCACAAGATAGCATATGGGTAGGAAGTGGAGGTATCGGTTTAAGTATCGGTGCATTTGCACGAGTACAAGTACTCATGCAAATACTTGGTATCGGTACCGATACTAGTATCGGTATCGGTGCATCCCTAGTCTCCAGGGCAGGCAAATGTTTTAAGATCATAAAAGTCTCATCTCTTCTGCATAGGTCAATTTGGAATTGATATAAATTAGCTTATATACCTATCTAAATAGGCATGTGCATTATTTTATTATTTGGTACTAGTCCTAAAGCCCGTTCACACGGGCCATTTCTCTTGTTAAGTGTATCCAGTCCACGGATCATCCATTACTTATGGGATACCAATACCAAAGCTAAAGTACACGGATGATGGGAGGGACAAGGCAGGATTAAGCGGAATGAACCACTGCCTGAAGAACCTTTCTCCCAAAAACAGCCTCCGAAGAAGCAAAAGTATCAAATTTGTAAAACTTTGAAAAAGTGTGAAGCGAAGACCAAGTCGCGGCCTTGCAAATCTGTTCAACAGAGGCCTCCCAACAGGAAGTTGCAAGAGGATCACCCATAGCAGAGCTGCTATATAGCTCCTCCCCTAACTGTCATATCCAGTCATTCTCTTGCAAGCCTCAACCAAGATGGAGGTTGTAAGAGGAGTGTGGTGTTTTATACTTAGTTTATTCTTCAATCAAAAGTTTGTTATTTTTAAATGGTGCACATATTCTGAGGAGTGAGGTAACTAAAGAGAGGTAATGGCGTGCAGGTTTTCCTGCAATAAGGTATGTGCAGTTAATATTTTTCTAGGGATGGAATTTGCTAGAAAATGCTGCTGATACCGAACTAATGTAAGTATAGCCTTAAATGCAGTGATAGCTACTGGTATCAGGCTTATTAATAGAGATGCATACTCTTATAAAAATGTAATATAAAACGTTTGCTGGCATGTTTAATCGTTTTTATATGTATTTGGTGATAAAACTTATTGGGGCCTAGTTTTTTTCCACATGGCTGGCTTGAATTTTGCCTAGTAACAGTTTCCTTAGGCTTTCCACTGTTGTAATATGAGTGGGAGGGGCCTTTTTTAGTGCTTTTCTGTGCAGCTAAAAATACTGACAGAGACATTGTTTCCCTCTGCATGATCCAGGACATCTCTGGAGAGCTCAAAAGGCTTCAAAGTCGTTTTTGAGAGAGGTAAAAGGCCACAGTAGAGCTGTGGCAGTTGTTGTGACTGTTTGAAAAAAAAAAAAAAAAAAAAAAAATGTTTTTGTCTTTTATTATTCCATTTTGGGTATTAAGGGGTTAATCATCCATTTGCAAGTGGGTGCAATGCTCTGCTAACTTGTTACATACACTGTAAAAATTTCGTTAGTGTAACTGCCTTTTTTCACTGTTATTTCAAATTTTGACAAAATTTGTGTTTCTTAAAGGTGCAGTAACGTTTTTTATATTGCTTGTAAACTTGTTTAAAGTGTTTTCCAAGCTTGCTAGTCTCATTGCTAGTCTGTTTAAACATGTCTGACACAGAGGAAACTACTTGTTCATTATGTTTGAAAGCCATGGTGGAGCCCCATAGGAGAATGTGTACTAAATGTATTGATTTCACCTTAAACAGTAAAGATCAGTCTTTAAATGTAAAAGAAATATCACCAGAAGATTCTGACGGGGGGGAAGTTATGCCGACTAATTCTCCCCACGTGTCAGACCCTTCGCCTCCCACTCAGGGGATGCACGCTAATATGGCGCCAATTACATCAGGGACGCCCATAGCGATTACCTTGCAGGACATGGCTGCAATCATGAATAATACCCTGTCAGAGGTATTATCCAGGTTGCCTGAATTAAGAGGCAAGCGCGATTGCTCTGGGGTTAGGAGAAATACAGAGCGCGCAGATGCTGTAAGGGCCATGTCTGATACTGCGTCACAATATGCAGATCATGAGGACGGAGAGCTTCAGTCTGTGGGTGACATCTCTGATTCGGGGAAACCTGATTCAGAGATTTCTAATTTTAAATTTAAGCTTGAGAACCTCCGTGTGTTGCTTGGGGAGGTATTAGCTGCTCTGAATGACTGTAACACAGTTGCAGTACCAGAGAAATTGTGTAGGCTGGATAAATACTATGCGGTACCGGTGTGTACTGATGTTTTTCCTATACCTAAAAGGCTTACAGAAATTATTAGCAAGGAGTGGGATAGACCGGGTGTGCCTTTTTCCCCACCTCCTATATTTAGAAAAATGTTTCCAATAGACGCCACTACACGGGACTTATGGCAGACGGTCCCTAAGGTGGAGGGAGCAGTTTCTACTTTAGCAAAGCGTACTACTATCCCGGTTGAGGACAGTTGTGCTTTTTCAGATCCAATGGATAAAAAATTGGAGGGTTACCTTAAGAAAATGTTTATTCAACAAGGTTTTATTTTACAGCCCCTTGCATGCATTGCGCCTGTCACTGCTGCGGCGGCATTCTGGTTTGAGGCCCTGGAAGAGGCCATCCATACAGCTCCATTGACTGAAATTATTGACAAGCTTAGAACACTTAAGCTAGCTAACTCATTTGTTTCTGATGCCATTGTTCATTTGACTAAACTAACGGCTAAGAATTCCGGATTCGCCATCCAAGCGTGTAGGGCGCTATGGCTTAAATCCTGGTCAGCTGACGTGACTTCGAAGTCTAAATTACTCAACATTCCTTTCAAGGGGCAGACCTTATTCGGGCCTGGTTTGAAGGAAATTATTGCTGACATTACTGGAGGTAAGGGTCACACCCTTCCTCGGGACAGGGCCAAGGCAAAGGCCAAACAGTCTAATTTTCTTGCCTTTCGAAATTTCAAGGCAGGTGCAGCATCAACTTCCTCCGCTTCAAAACAAGAGGGAACGTTTGCTCAATCTAAGCAGGCCTGGAAACCTAACCAGTCCTGGAACAAAGGCAAGCAGGCCAGAAAGCCTTCTGCTGCCTCTAAGACAGCATGAAGGAACGGCCCCCTATCCGGCGACGGATCTAGTAGGGGGCAGACTTTCTCTCTTTGCCCAGGCGTGGGCAAGAGATGTTCGGGATCCCTGGGCGTTGGAGATCATATCTCAGGGATATCTTCTGGACTTCAAAGCTTCTCCTCCACAAGGGAGATTTCATCTTTCAAGGCTATCTGCAAATCAGATAACGAAAGAGGCATTTCTACGCTGTGTGCAAGACCTCCTAGTTATGGGAGTGATCCATCCAGTTCCGCGGACGGAACAAGGACAGGTTTTTTTTCGAATCTGTTTGTGGTTCCCAAAAAAGAGGGAACCTTCAGACCAATTTTGGATCTAAAGATCTTAAACAAATTCCTCAGAGTTCCATCTTTCAAAATGGAAACTATTCGGACCATCCTACCCATGATCCAAGAAGGTCAGTACATGACCACAGTGGACTTAAAGGATGCCTACCTTCACATACCGATTCACAAAGATCATCATCGGTTTCTAAGGTTTGCTTTTCTAGACAGGCATTACCAATTTGTAGCTCTTCCCTTCGGGTTGGCTACAGCCCCAAGAATCTTTACAAAGGTTCTGGGCTCACTTCTGGCGGTTCTAAGACCGCGAGGCATAGCGGTGGCTCCGTATCTAGACGACATCCTGATACAGGCGTCAAGCTTTCAAGTTGCCAAGTCTCATACAGAGATAGTTCTGGCATTTCTGAGGTCGCACGGGTGGAAAGTGAACGAGGAAAAGAGTTCTCTATCCCCACTCACAAGAGTCTCCTTCTTAGATAGATTCTGTAGAAATGAAAATTTACCTGACGGAGTCCAGGTTATCAAAACTTCTAAATGCTTGCCGTGTTCTTCACTCCATTCCGCGCCCTTCGGTAGCTCAGTGTATGGAGGTAATCGGCTTAATGGTAGCGGCAATGGACATAGTGCCATTTGCGCGCCTTCATCTCAGACCGCTGCAATTATGCATGCTGAGTCAGTGGAATGGGGATTACACAGATTTGTCCCCTCTGCTAAATCTGGATCAAGAGACCAGAGATTCTCTTCTCTGGTGGTTGTCTTGGGTACACCTGTCCAAAGGTATGACCTTTCGCAAGCCAGATTGGACAATTGTAACAACAGATGCCAGCCTTCTAGGTTGGGGTGCAGTCTGGAATTCCCTGAAGGCACAGGGATCGTGGACTCAGGAGGAGAAACTCCTTCCAATAAATATTCTGGAGTTAAGAGCGATATTCAATGCTCTTCTGGCTTGGCCTCAGTTAGCAACACTGAGGTTCATCAGATTTCAGTTGGACAACATCACGACTGTGGCTTACATCAACCATCAAGGGGGAACCAGGAGTTCCCTAGCGATGTTAGAAGTCTCAAAAATAATTCGCTGGGCAGAGTACCACTCTTGCCACCTGTCAGCAATCCATATCCCAGGCGTGGAGAAGTGGGAGGCAGATTTTCTAAGTCGTCAGACTTTCCATCCGGGGGAGTGGGAACTCCATCCGGAGGTGTTTGCTCGGTTGATTCATCGTTGGGGCAAACCAGAGTTGGATTTCATGGCGTCTCGCCAGAACGCCAAGCTTCCTTGTTACGGATCCAGGTCCAGGGACCCAAAAGCGACGCTGATAGATGCTCTAGCAGCGCCTTGGTTCTTCAACCTGGCTTATGTGTTTCCACCGTTTCCTCTGCTCCCTCGACTGATTGCCAAATTCAAACAGGAGAGAGCATCGGTGATTCTGATAGCACCTGTGTGGCCACGCTGGACTTGGTATGCAGACCTAGTGGACATGTCATCCTTTCCACCATGGACTCTGCCTCTAAGACAGGACCTTCTGATACAAGGTCTTTTCAATCATCTAAATCTAATTTCTCTGAGACTGACTGCATGGAGATTGAACGCTTGATTCTATCAAAGCGTGGCTTCTCCGAGTCAGTCATTAATACTTTAATACAGGCACGAAAGCCTGTTACCAGGAAAATCTACCACAAGATATGGAGTAAATATCTTTATTGGTGTGAATCCAAGAATTACTCATGGAGTAAGGTTAGGATTCCTAGAATATTGTCTTTTCTCCAAGAGGGCTTGGACAAAGGATTATCAGCTAGTTCCTTAAAGGGACAGATTTCTGCTCTGTCTATTCTTTTGCACAAGCGTCTGGCAGAGGTTCCAGACGTCCAGGCATTTTGCCAGGCTTTGGTTAGAATTAAGCCTGTGTTTAAACCTGTTGCTCCCCCGTGGAGCTTAAACTTGGTTCTTAAGGTTCTTCAAGGAGTTCAGTTTAAACCCCTTCATTCCAATGATATTACATTTTTATCTTGGAAAGTTCTGTTTTTGATGGCTATTTCCTCGGTTCGGAGAGTCTCTGAGCTATCTGCCTTACAATGTGATTCTCCTTATCTGATTTTTCATGCAGATAAGGTAGTCCTGCGTACCAAACCTGGGTTTTTACCTAAGGTGGTTTCTAACAAGAATATCAATCAAGAGATTGTTTTTCCATCATTGTGTCCTAATCCTTCTTCAAAGAAGGAATGTCTTTTACATAATCTGGACGTAGTCCGTGCCTTGAAATTTTACTTACAAGCTACTAAAGATTTTCGTCAAACATCTACCCTGTTTGTCTTTTACTCTGGACAGAGGAGAGGTCAAAAAGCTTCGGCAACCTCTCTTTCCTTTTGGCTTCGGAGCATAATACGCCTAGCCTATAAGACCGCTGGACAGCAGCCCCCTGAAAGGATTACAGCTCATTCCACTAGAGCTGTGGCTTCCACCTGGGCCTTTAAAAATGAGGCCTCTGTTGAACAGATTTGCAAGGCCGCGACTTGGTCTTCGCTTCACACTTTTTCAAAGTTTTACAAATTTGATACTTTTGCTTCTTCGGAGGCTGTTTTTGGGAGAAAGGTTCTTCAGGCAGTGGTTCATTCCGCTTAATCCTGCCTTGTCCCTCCCATCATCCGTGTACTTTAGCTTTGGTATTGGTATCCCATAAGTAATGGATGATCCGTGGACTGGATACACTTAACAAGAGAAAACATAATTTATGCTTACCTGATAAATTTATTTCTCTTGTAGTGTATCCAGTCCACGGCCCGCCCTGTCCTTTTAAGGCAGGTCTAAATTTTAATTGAACTACAGTCACCACTGCACCCTATGGTTTCTCCTTTCTCTGTTTGTTTTCGGTCGAATGACTGGATATGACAGTTAGGGGAGGAGCTATATAGCAGCTCTGCTGTGGGTGATCCTCTTGCAACTTCCTGTTGGGAAGGAGAATATCCCATAAGTAATGGATGATCCGTGGACTGGATACACTACAAGAGAAATAAATTTATCAGGTAAGCATAAATTATGTTTTTTTGCAGTACAGCGGTCCCACCCCTTGCTCTCTCCCCCGTCTTTTGTGCTCTCTCACTCTCTCTTTTGTGCTCTCACCCTCTCTCTTTTGTGCTCTCACCCTCTCTCTTTTGTGCTCTCACCCTCTCTCTTTTGTGCTCTCACCCTCTCTCTTTTGTGCTCTCACCCTCTCTCTTTTGCGCTCTCACCCTCTCTCTTTTGCGCTCTCACCCTCTCTCTTTTGTGCTCTCACCCTCTCTCTTTTGTGCTCTCACCCTCTCTCTTTTGTGCTCTCTCACCCTCTCTCTTTTGTGCTCTCTCACCCTCTCTCTTTTGTGCTCTCTCACCCTCTCTCTTTTGTGCTCTCTCACCCTCTCTCTTTTGTGCTCTCTCACCCTCTCTCTTTTGTGCTCTCTCACCCTCTCTTTTGTGCTCTCTCACCCTCTCTTTTGCCATCCCCCTCTCTTTTGCTCTCTCTCTCCCCCCTCTCTTTTGCTCTCTCTCCCCCCTCTCTTTTGCTCTCGCTCCCCCCTCTCTTTTGCTCGCTCTCTCTCCCCCTCTGTTTTGCTCTCTCTCTCCCCCTCTCTTTTGCTCTCTCTCTCTCCCCCTCTTTTGCTCTCTCTCTCTCTCTCCCCCTCTCTTTTGCTCTCTCTCTCCCCCTCTCTTTTGCGCTCTCTCTCTCTCTCCCCCTCTCTTTTGCTCTCTCTCCCCTCTTTTTAGCTCTTTCTCCTCTCTTTCTATTTCTCTCCCCTCTCTCGTGCCGGCCACTCCAGATCACGCCCCCA
Organism: Bombina bombina; assembly: GCF_027579735.1. Lineage (NCBI taxonomy): Eukaryota > Metazoa > Chordata > Amphibia > Anura > Bombinatoridae > Bombina > Bombina bombina. The sequence goes on along the minus strand of NC_069504.1, from coordinate 302,212,043 downwards.
ACCATGCACGGTGACGCCCACGCTCCCGCCTGGCTACGCTCCCGTCTGGACATGCCCACTTTCTCAGCAAGCAGCATGTCAGGTAAGGCCAGGTGTGTTTGTCCTCACGCTGACTCTACTGCGCATGACAGCTTTGTACAAACACACTTGGCCTTTTATATTATAGGATATTTGTTTCACAAAAGAATGCTAAGTATGTCTGTGGACAGTTGCATTTGGCTATTTTTGGCCCAGATTTATTAGTGTTAAACACATAAATCTCAGTGCAAATCCAGATATCTGTATGTTGCACGTTAACACTAATTAATCCAGCCTTAAAACTAGCAGAATGCAGCTGTCTGCAGGCACTTGGTTGTAAAACGAAAGCCAAATAACGAAATAATGCACATACCTGTATAACAGGGTTAGGCCTTGATGGTGTTTTTGGTTATACAAGGCTTCTTTTTTTGTACAAAAATAAATAATGTTTAACCCTACAAGAACTTGGGTGATCGCACTACCTTATTTTCTTCAGGATGACAAAATATATACAGTATTCAGTGTAACCATGAATGTAATGTAGTCACTGTACTGAGGTGCGCACAGGCTTCAAGCTTCCATTAATCACTTAAATATTGATTAGGTGTTTTGTGGAGTGGAGCTCCAGCTGCAGCTAGACTCTTAATGCTCGACACGGCCAGAGCACTGTGAGATATCAGGTATTGATGTAACTGGAGTGAATAAGGGAACCTTCTTCCTGAGCACAGACATTGGAGCCTGTTATCAGCATTAACGTATATGTGTTAGGTAGATGATGTCAAGTACACTGACGGTTGGATCAGCTGGGAGCACTCAGAAGGAGGCGGACAGGCGATACGTCAGACGTTGAAGCAAGCTACATAGTTGTATACAATTGATGTGTACTGTCTAAATGTTTATCCTGTAAGTAGCACTCTGGGAAGGGGCTATTTAATAAATTTGTACTTATCGTCTACACTCAGATGCATGTTGCTCGTCCCAGTTTTCTTCTTTTTGTAGTTTTTTTTTAATTACATGCAAAAATACATCCTTTAAATACATTACATTTTTTAAACAAGATTTGGGTTGTTTTGCAGTCTAAGGGGTCGATTTTATCAAAGGCTTTGCAAGCCTTTCGACTGCCTACAACTGCAGGTTCTCACAAGAGAACCGGCACACCGTATTTAACAAGCAGCGGTCATCAGCATGACATCTCCTGCCCGTGCGTGAATGGACGCAAGCGCAAAATAGCGCTTGTGTGCAATGCTGAATTCAGCCCGACAGAGACGAGCTGCGGCAGACACGGGTGCGTCTCAGCTTGATAAATCGCCCCCTAAGTATACACTTCAAAGTAAGTATACACTTCAAATGCTTCTTGAGAATATGCAGCTTATCTTCTATGACCTTTTAGTTACTGATATAAATTAGCAAAAGTCCTTCTACAATGGGAGCGGATTTCTGGGGGGATTTTAAGATAAAATAAATTCCTTTTTTTGAAACAGAAATGTTCCTGTGACTTTTTTTTCTAGCCAACATTTTACACATGTGCTGCATAACCTTCAAGTGCATGTCCCTTTAAGTGTCAGAGAGGCATTGGTGTTTTCTTTTCTCACTTTACTCATACCCAGGATCCATGTAATGAACACTGATATCCAATAAATCAAACAATTCTCATTAATATTAATTCAAGTAAAATGACTAGAATGAAGGGCAGTTTGGAGGGCAGCGAGAATTCCTTAGGCCTCTCCTGTAGTTGCTTGCTGCCCCTGAATTGGATTTTATTATTTAGATGTTATGTGATAGGAATTGCTTGATTTATTTTTTATCAGCCTTTAGTACTTGCATCCTGGCCTTTTTTCTATATCAATGGCAGATTAGTGTGGCCTCTCCCATAGCCATTTGGTATCAGAGAAACGAATAGTGATGCTTATAGAGATCTTTTTGAATGGATGTGAGTTGGCGAATAGAACCCACAGTGGGGTAGCCCCCTAGTGTTTTCAAACTGATGCTGTTTCTTATAGGAATCTTATGGGTTTGGGAGTACAGGAGTTTATATATTAATTTGTTTTTAGCTTATAACTTTCGGTATTTTTAATTATTTGGAATAAATTTTGTTTTAATATAGCCCTGTGTTATTAGGTGTACTGTATTGTTAATACGTGATATTGTATGGTAAATTTGTATTGAGTGCTGATAAAGATGTTTTCTTTGTTAAGACACAGTGAGTCCACAGATCATCATCAATGGGAATATCACTCCTGGCCAGCAGGAGGAGGCAAAGAGCACCACAGCAAAGCTGTTAAGTATCACTTCCCACAAACCCCAGTCATTCTCTTTGCCTGCGGTGCAAGGAGGAGGTGAAGCTTCGGTGTCTAAGTTTTCTACAATCAAGATTTTATTATTTTAAAGCACAGTAGGTTTGCTCTGATCTTTCCTGGGGTCTAGCCGTAACCCACTTCAGTCTTTTCAGTAGAGCAGTGGTGGCTTTTAAGCAATTAGGAACTTGTGAGGTACAATCCTGACTGCGCTTTCTCAAACAGTTTTGCTGCCCTAATCAGAAAGCCTGAGTAATCTTACTCATTTTTTTCCTTTCCACAGGTCTATGTGAGAAATGACACCCTCTCAAACCAGGTGAGCTGTCCTGCTGCCGGACAGACTGACATTTAGGTAAGTGCCATGTATATTTTTTCTCTTAGGGAAAGGAAAATCTGGCACTTCAGCAGCTGGATGCTGTTAAAAATGGGACATTTTTTTTATATCATTGACCCTGTTGAGGGTTAATCATATGGGCAGTTAGCAGGCACTGTAAACAAGGGGAGGTGTTATGTAAATTTTATTGGTAACTCAGTTTGTGTCTTTAGCTCCGTTTTAGATCCGGACAAGGACTATGTGAGTATGTGGGACTTTTTATATACACTTTTAGTACGATCATGCATTATTCCTGCAATGTAACTCTGTATTAATGGCCACAGGGACCGCTCCAGGAGGGATAGTTCCCTTTCAGAGGGGGCAGTCAGTTTTTGACGTGCTTTCCGTTTTCATTTTCTAATGAGTTCCGGAGTGGTGACGCAGATGGTATTGGTTGCTCTGTTATAGAGATAATTGCTCAGCCGACGGATATCACAGTTCCGGAGTAAAAGCCGGATTGTTTAGATCGATCTCAGGCAGCAGGACAGGTAGGCACCTCAGCAAAACTGCTGAGATGTAGAGGGATGCCTGGGGATTGTTGCAGGACCTTTGCTCCGTTTTTAGCTTTTTTGCAATAAAAATAATTTAAAGGCGCAGTAGTGTTTTTCTAGCGTTTACATTTGTAAAGGGGAAATAAAAGCTGTTTTTAATTTTTTACTTTTATTCGCCACCTTGTTTGTAAAGATGGATCAAGACGCTTTGCAAATTGTTGCTTGCAAACTATGTTTTGACTCCCAGGTGGAACCACCAGTACCTTTTTGTTCTTCATGCATTGAGAGAACTTTTTGTGTTACAGAGATAGACTTTTTGATCCTGAGCCACCACTAGCTAAGGCGGATGCTGTTCAGGTGTCTCCTGTATCAGATATGACGTAGCTTTCTCCTCAAGCGTCCCAATCTTTTTTGTGTACACATGCAGTGCCCTGTGTTTCCTCTCACAATCCGGTAGTATTTTCTTTGCAAGACATTGCTACCCAGGTATCCTCTGCAGTATCTGAGGCGCTGTCTGCTTTTACCATACTTAAGGGAAAGCGCAAGAGGAAATTTAAAGAATCAGTGAGTAAGGTTTCTGATCAGGTTGTGGCTAGCCAGGAAGACACTTTGGTAGCGTCTGAGGGTGAAATCTCAGACAGTATAATCCCTTCTTCTGATGCTGAAGTTGTATCCTTCAGAATTAAGCTGGAACACCTCTGTCTGTTACTTAAGGAGGTTTTGGCTACCTTGGACGACTCGAATACGACTGTCATAGTCAACCCTAAGAAATCTAGTAAACTAAACAAGTACTTTGATGTTCCCTTCACAGTGGAGGTTTACCCTGTACCAGACCGTGCTACATAGATTATTGCACGGGAGTGGGAGAGACCTGGAATTCCTTTTTGTCCATCTCCAATTTTCAAGAAAATGTTTCCAATAGCTGACTCCATTAAAGAGTCGTGGCAGACGGTTCCTAAGGCGGAGGGAGCGATCTCCACTTTGGCCAAGAGAACCACTATTCCCTTAGAGGATAGCTTTTCCTTTAAGGATCTTATGAATAAGATGGAGGCCTTGCTAAAGAAGATGTGCACCAGGGCCTCCAATTGCAGCTTGCGGTGTGCATTGCCACTGTCACCAGTGTGGCAGCCTGCTGGTTTGATGCGTTGTCTGTTTCTATTCAGAAAGATACTCCTCTTGAGGAGATCCAACACGGGATTAGGGCTCTTAAGCTAGCCAATTCCTTTATTACGGATGCTTCCTTACAAGTCATTATGTTGAAGCAGAAATGTTCTGGTTTTGCTGTACTGGCTCGCAGAGCCTTATGGTTGAAATCTTGGTGTGTGGATGTTTCATCTAAGTCCAAGCTCATGGTGATTCCCCTACAAGGGTAAAACCTTCTTTGTGCCTGACTTGGCTGAAATTATTTCAGATATTGCAGGAGGAAAAGGGTCCTTCCGCCCACAGTATAAGAGGAATAAGCAGAAAGGACGTCAGAGTAATTTTCGTTCCTTTCGAAACTTTAGAGGTAAGCATTCTCCTCCCTCTTCTGAATGGGAACAGTCCAATCCTTCTTGGAAGCCCAATCAGTCTTGGAACAAGGGGAAGCAATCTAAGAAGCCTGCAACTGATTCAAAATCAGCATTAAGGGTCTGTCCCGATCTGGGAACGGATCCAGTAGGGGGCAGACTTTCTTATTTCGCTCAAGCTTGGATAGGTGATGTCCCGGATCCTTGGGCAGTGGACATCGTATCTCAGGGGTACAAGTTAGAATTCAAGACTTTTCCTCTCAGGGGCAGGTTCCTCCTCACAAGATTATCTGTTGACCAGATAAAAAGGGAGGCGTTCTTAAATTGTGTTCAGGATCTCGCCGGTCTGGAATCTATTCATGGTTCCCAAGAGGGAGGGAACTTTCAGACCAATTCTAGACCTAAAATGTCTAAACAAGTTCCTCAGAGTACCATCCTTCAAGATGAAAACTATACGTTCCATTCTTCCTTTGGTCCAAGAGGGTCAGTTCATGACAACCATAGACCTGAAGGATGCGTACCCTCATGTTCCCATTCACAAGGATCATCACAGGTTTCTGAAGTTCACCTTCTTGGACAATCACTTTCAGTTTGCAGCTCTTCCGTTTGGCCTTGTCACAGCTCCCAGAATTTTTCAAAGGTTCTGGGGCCTCTACTGGCAGTGGTCCGGTCTCGGGGAATTGCAGTGGCACCATATCTAGACGACATTTTGGTTCAGACGCCGTCTTTTCAGCAAGCACACTCTCATACGGATATCTTGTCGTCTTTTTTTCCCACGGATGGAAGGTGAATCTGGGCAAAAGTTTGCTGCTTCCAGTTACAAGGGTAGTATTCTTAGGGACCATAATAGATTCCATATCGATGAAGATATTTCTGACAGACGTCAGAAAATCCAAAGATTTTTGACTCTTGCCTTGCCCTTCAGTCCTCGCCTCGGCCATCAGTGGCTCAATGTATGGAGGTAATTGGTCTGATGGTAGCTTCCATGGACGACATACTGTTCTCTCGGTTCCATCTCAGAGCTCTGCAGTTATGCATGCTAAGACAATGGAACGGGACTATGCGGATCTGTCTCCTCGAATAGATCTGTATGAGGCGAAAAGACACTCTCTTCCGTGGTGGTTGCCTTCGGCGAATGTTTGTGGGAAGGGAAGTGATACTTAACAGCTTTGCTGTGGTGCTCTTTGCCTCCTCCTGCTGGCCAGGAGTGATATTCCCAACAGTAATTGATGACTCACCGTGTCAAGAAATAAATACATTTATCAGGTAAGCATAAATTTTGGGTTTTTTGTTGTTGTTGTTTTTTAAATAATGTGCATACTGTATAAAAGATTATTTCGGGTGACATTTAAGTTTTAGCTGAATGTCTCTTTACATTCTAGAAATGACAGCTATTATGTGAAAATGGCACAACATTTTGTTAAAAAATATAAATGCAAGCCCATCATCTGCTATTAAAAGCATGTATCTTTTATTCACTTTATTCACAGCTGTAAATTCTAAATATCACTAAAGAGGTCAGTGAATAAAAATAACCTTACAATATAGTATTTTATACATGCTAACCCACAATGCAATACGATCTCTTGGATCTTTTTTTACTTTCTGTGGTAGTTCCTAAAACAAAAACAGCGAGTAAACAATAACTACTATATGTATCTGTTGTGCACAAAGATGCACTTTTAATTTAAATTTGAAACCGCTTTTCTTAACAATTTCATGCAAAATAGTTTAACACATTGAACAGCTGTTATTTCATTTGAATGACACATAAAACACTACAGTGCTTTGTGTGCAATCTATGTAGGCAGATCCAAGGACAAATGTATTCAGCCTGTAATGAGTACTGGCATATTGTTTTCAAATTAGTTGTGATGCTCTGCTCGGTATCCAGATTTTTATGACATTTTTAGTAAGAGCCTCATCAGATACCATTTTAGGGGTTTAGAAGGGGTGACTAGACTTTGAAGAGCAGTTCTGGCAGTACAAATATATGCACAATATTTACAGGAAGCTGGATGAAAATTTTAGGGCTGATCTTTGGCTCCTCCAAGAAGAAACAATCTGAATAATCAAACTGTATAATCATA